>NC_087064.1:21364303-21586004 GCF_963678635.1 Symsagittifera roscoffensis
AAATCACCTGCTAAACTGTTGCTCAAAATATGAAGATGACTCTGAGATTAGATCTCAAAAAACGGATTATTCTCCAAATCAAAGAAACTATGTAATTTTTTTACTAATTTTGTTTCCTAAATCTAAATTTTGAAAAAAAGGCAAAATTTTTTTGTAAGGATGACAAGACTTAGTTGGAGTTGATGACAAGCTAATTTATGCAAATTTTTAAAATCAAATATACTTTAAGCAAGACTGCTTGTATATCAAAGCGGATCACTGATTGTTCCCACTCTACTTTATGGCCAATTTAAAAAAACTTACAATCGTATCGGAAAAAAAAACTTAAAACTTGTTTTTCAGTTCATTTCCTTCTCGGCAAGGTTAATTACAATGGCTTATATCTAACGCCTCGTATTCTAATAAAAAGACCACTTCTTTTTGAAACGCATTAATTTGCCGCTTACGTGCGTTATAAGGACGGAATAAATTGCGCGCTTTTAATCTCAAATTGGCCAAGTTAGCTATTTTCAAACCATCATAACCTCACAAAAATTTATCATAGGTGATTTTTTTTAAATGTGTTCAAAACAACAATATCTTCCAGATGGTAAAAATCAGTCGGAAACGCTTTGTTAAAAAGACAAAAAACGATTGAATTAAAAAATTACTTCAAACATAAACATTCCGCTTTTTCTTCAAAAATTTTTTAAAAAATTTAATCAGTTGCAAAAAAGAAAATTAAACTAGGCAAGGACACGTTTCAAAGAAAAGACGCTTTTTCATTTTTAAGCATTCGAAAAGTGTTTCGTAAAAAGAGTAAATGTAAGATCTACAGTTTTTTGGAGCGAAAAATGAGATTTCAAAAATTACAGACAATTTAACCGACCTTCATCATAAGCCAACCAAGTTGATTTTTCGAACTCTTCCATAGGACAATAATGTCCCTCATTTGCGAAAAAAAAGTTGCACTCCAGGAAAATGTTTGCCAAAACAAGCTATAATTTTTTGTGGCGCCCGCAGTGGTAAATTCAAGAGTTAATCGGCCAAAAATGAGTGTTTCAAAATATTACCAAAGGCAATGGGGCAAATCTTTGAGGTGAAGAGGAGTGCCCTGAATATAATACTGAAAATAGCGAAGCTTTGTATGGGGTCAAAACATGAACCTGCATGGGATGTTAAATATGGAAATGTGAATTACGCGATGTCGAGTTGTCCACGATGGTTCTGTATGGTAATTTCGTTTGCCGTATTTATCCATGAACCGAACTTCAAAGTGCACACCTGGGCGTCATAGGGGAAGTGCCTGAAAACAACGGCAAAATAGCTAAATTGAAATGTTTCAAACGATATTTTAAGTAGCAGAAAAACTACAAAGTTATAATCTTTCATTTTAAAACACTTGAAAAGATTGAATGGCTCAATTTGCACGGAACTTTAATATAATATTCTGGTGAACTTTTTTGAAGACAATTTTCGAAATCCTTCAAAATTTGGTAATACGAAATTTTTATATTTTTATCTTTCTTATCTACCAAATTATTCATATATTCAATATTCATATATATGGGGGCGGATCTAGGATTTTCTGGAGAGGGGAGGGGGCGGATTTTTTGGGACGCGCTCCCTTTCAAAGTTAGTATATATTGCTGTCTAAGGCGCTCATTAAAGAATTGAAGAATCTGATTATCACAGGAAAAGCATGTCATGAAATAGATGTTTTTCCTGCGATAATCAGATTGTTTACTTTTTTTGAGATTAAAATGAGATTGGATATTGATCAAATTGGATTTTAATAATCTGAATATTGGATATTCGAATGGTGGAATATCTGAAAATTGGAATGTTGGATATTGATCAAATTGGAAAGTCACATTGGATATTGACCATGTGAATATTAAAGGCTGGTCATCTGAAATTGATGATTATATTTTAGGGCACTATTTGGTCTCTATGGCATAAATGGCCCCCAAAAATGAGCTCATATATCTCACTTGATGTGTATGGTGCATGTGGTGACGTATATGACGGGTGTGTCCCACTTGACATATCCCGAGGCATTGATGGACACCGGGATCACCCCGTCCTTCTCCACCTTCACCTGAATCACACTGCAACAACACAACAAACGATATTCATGACATGAATAACCATCAACAAGTTAAAATCAAAAAAGTGTGTTAGTTTAATTTGTAACTAATTGTTCACAATAAAAAAGATGACTTCTAATCCAAAAGTCAGAATTAAGCTAGGCCATTTCATATATTTCAGTCCTTTGGAGGTGGAAAGGGCGAATTTTGTTGACCCTTTTCTAGCTGAACCCGATTAACTTTCCATGCTCTCCAAAAACACCCACCTAGATGTTTCATATCAAGTTGTCAATTTCAGTTGACAACACCTCCTGGCTCTTTTACAATTTCCCGTCCCTCTTAAAATGACAATACAAATTTGTTCAAAATTGCTCATGCGGCTTTTTTAAATAAAAAAATTGTTATTAGACTATTTTCACTCTGTCGTTATCACGAACATCAAAACTTTAGATTTATACACCAAAAAACCAAAAAAGGGGACTGTAATAGAGCCCACCTCCCTTTCTATTAACTGCTTCCATCACATTCTAAGTATGTAACTTAAATGCAAGTTATTTTATTGACGCACTTGTTGTATACAACTATGTCGGGCAGCCAGATGTGTTTGGGCATGATGGTGATTTTTTTCAGGCCCCCATAGTCTTCTGGATCCCACACTAGATACTTGTCAAACCAGTGCTAAAAAGATATACACAAAATAGAAGTGAGCGCAGTAGCGGGTTGGGGCATACGGACGCATGAAAGTGACTTTTCAGCTGTGATTTAAATGCAAAAATGTTTGGTAAAATTAATGAAAAAAAAAGGTATGAGCTTTTTCGTTCTTTAGACTAATTTTAAGACTTCAAATAAGCACCGACACATTTTCGTATGAATTTGATCTCTGCTTAAACCAACTAGAACGCTCAAAAAATCATCTGATAATTTCGTAAAATCTATAAAAAAAACTTTAAGAGTACACTACACATTCATTGCCATTAGACTAGTTACATATAGATGCAATGAAAACAGATACGTGAGCTCGCTTTTCTCGAGAAACTTTTGCGTCGTTCTTTACTTTTGGCACAAAAGATTCAGATATATTCTTGTTCTCTTACGAAAACAATGCTCTGCATTGCCTGTGCCCTTATTAATTAATGTTCTGACTCCCCGTAGTTTATAGGTCATGTGAAGAATGAATTGAACCTAAGATTTGTTAGTATCCTAGAATATTTAATAGGAAGAATCAATTTTTTGGCTAGTTCTATCATAACTCCCACTCCCAGTCTATCAACTAAAAGAGCCCCATTGTTATTATTGGGTGGCGAATTAAAGGGGCAACTTTTAGCTAAGGAAGACTGAAAAAGAAAACATTTTCATGACAAGAACTTTAAAAATCTTGATTAATTAAGTAATATGATTTGTTTTAAAAAAAAATTAACGCAAACATGTACACACTTACTAGCATAGTTTGTGTATATGTGTGTGTTTCTTCTAGTCTTTTTTGTAGTTTGAAACAAAAACGATTGGCAAAACTATCTTTCAAACTAGATACGAAACCCTATGCAATTTTTGATAAGGCACAAAAAACTATAGGAATTGAAAAAAATTGCCTAAACTATTGGTTGTAATTCATAACGTTCCTTCAATCTATTACTTTTATTGAAAAATTTTTTCTGTATTTTGAATTTGATTAGTCTTCAAATTTTAGTGAGCATTTGTAGTCTTCGTTTTTTCAATTTCTGTAATTATAAGTAATATTTACAAAAGTTGAAAAACGAAGACTACAAGTACTCACTAAAGTTTGAAGACTAATCATTTTCAATATACAGAGAAAATTTTTCAATAAAAGTAATATATTGAAGGAAAGTTATGAGCTAATATCAAAAGTTTAGGCAATTGTTTTCAATTCCTATAGTTTTTTGGGCCTCATCAAAACTCATTTGTTACCAAAATTAGAATGATAGGGAAAGCGTTCCTAGATAAAAGTTAGCTAATGGTTAATTTTTGATATAATCCCTAAAAGTGGCATCTTTTCTTTGCTAGACACTATAGTACTAAAATAGATAAACCGGTCTGATCCAATATAATTTTATTGCGACTTCATGATAAAGTGGCTTTTTACTTCTCCATATCAATTCGTCCTTTTCTCTCTAAAATTCAACAAGAAAGAAAGCGCAAAATAACACAAATCATAAATGCTTCTCAGATCGTAGATCAAAAATTACATTGATCAAAGAGACCATGTTTCTTGAAATCGCTGTTTATCACCGACTTCTCGTAAAACGAATTATAAACAAGACTGCTCGTATCAGGGCAAAGCCCTGCAAATTCCGACTGTCTTTTAAGGTCTCTGGAGCAGTAATAACACGAAAAATTTAAATGTAATAAAATAAAACATATTTAAAAAAAATGAGATTTTTTGTCAAAACATCACCCACACGCCATATTAAGTACAAATTGATAAAATTTGCTCCTATTGCCAAATCAATTATGGCATATAAGCTTCCTTGAGCATTTTGGAACAATTTGTAAGATCGCGCAATAATTGTCCCGAATTGGCCATGGCAATCTTTAAACCCCCATAACAAAAAATAATCACAGGTAAAATATCTTTTCAAATTTAAGCTCACCACAACAACAGTTTTCAAATGATTTTGAAAATTGCGTCAAAAATGGCTAGTTAAAAAGCCGAATTTTGTATGAAAAAAAACCCCACCATGAAATTTGTCTGAAAAAAAACCAATAAATTATTGTGCCGACCATTAAAAATGTGTAATTTTTGTATTCCGGTGTGATTTAATTTTTTGTTCCGATCATTGAAAATGGCTAAGAACTTTTTATTAGGGTGTGTTTTAGTTGTTTTTTGTTCCGACCATTGAAAATGGATAGGAACTGATCCGACCATTGTGAACGGGTAGGAATTTTGTATTCGGGTGTGTTTTAGATTGTTTTATTTTAGTTTTTCACGCAAAGTCAGGCACCAAAAATGGCCATTGGACTGGGCGGAGTAATTTATCATATTAAAGCCCTTAGAGTTGTGATTCGAACTACATATAAAAACTTCAAAAAAACGCAGTGGCGAGAAAAGTATGAATGAACTTTTTGATTTATAAACCTATTTCGAGCAATTAAAGAGGGGTTTTTTCTAATTTCATTTTGAGAACCAAAATTTTCAGAAAAATAAAACATTTTCTGCATAACAAATTGGAAAAAAGTTTGAATTTTTGAAACTTGTTTTTGGTTTTTTGGTTTTTAGTCATTTTTCTGTAAAATTTTTTGTCCATATGGCCTATTTCAGTATGAGTGTCGAAAATGCCTTAATCACAGTTATACATCAGATCCTTTTATCCCACTCTGCGGGAAAATCTACACTATCACACTTCTTTGTAGTTTATAAAGACTGGTCGGAACATTCTGTGCTACTTGCACAGTAACCGGCTATCCTTGTTTTTTTTTTCGTTTTCAACGCAAAATCAGGTATCTCAGCTAATGATTTGACTGGGTTCAGTGATATATCATAATAAAGTCCTTTCAGTCGTGATTCGAACGACATTTAAAAAATTCAAATTTTTTTTCGCAATGTTGAAAAAAAACGGTTTGAAACTTCTGATTTTTTGTCCAATTTAGAGCGCATATTAGTAAATTTAAGGCTTGAAAATGTAGTTTACTCAGATGAACTTAGTTTTTTGGAGTTTTTAGCTTCATCTTAGGAATCAAAAATTTCCAAGTTTACTAAAACAATTTTGAAAAAAAATTTAAATGTTTTTTGGTTTTTTTGTTTTTCTTGTAATTTTTCTTCAAAAATTGTTTTCCAATTTGCATATTTTACAATGACTGACAAAAATGTCGAAGCTCTTCTCTTCTTTTTGTAAACTTTTTTTTGTTTAGTTCAAACAAACTGATTTACCGAGCTCTCCAATGTCATTATACTCAAAATTAGGTTATATTGGTTCCAAAGGCGTCTTTAGAAAGACTTTAGGGTCGGTCGGCCAAAAATAGATTTCTTAAAATAGTACCAAATTTGGGACGCTTTGGGCCGCAATGGTTTCGAACTCCTCATCATCTCCCTAAATCCGCACTGGTTTTAACCAAGAAATGGGAAAGATCTTTGTAGTCTTATGTTTTTCTCCACTTAAAATCAGGTCCTAAAAAGACGTGTTGTTGTGCAAAATCAAATGATAGTTCATAGTGAATGGAATGCCTCACAAACGCCATTGAACCAATATTTGAAACTTATTTAAAACAATTTTTTGAAATTCAAGAACAACTTTATTTTTTACTATTCAAACAAATTTAGAGTAAAGAACCATTCGTCACTTCGACGACTCGCAAAAGATTTCCATTTTAAAGAGAGTAAAAGTTTTGTAGTTATTTATTTAAGCAGGAAACATTTACTTTTGGCAGCTTTTTCCAGCGCCCTCCATGCGCCGACAAAAAATTTTAAAATATTGAATAAAAATAAAAAAGTGAAAAATAAGAGTTTATGTGCTTTTTGTAATATTTTACAAGTAGAAACTTCTCTGCTATTTTCACTACTGTCAGCTGCTCTTCATGTTTATTTTAAGATTTTATAGCTAGTAATTTTAAACAACTAACCAGTCGCTGCCAGTAAAGAACTGTTATCTGCTCTTGCTTGACATCCTGAAACAATGAATGAGCTACAAAAACTCATAGTAGGTATAGCTCGTATAGCGTTATTGGATACTTTTAAAGCAAATAGTTAATAAATGGCAATTTTTAGTTTTGATTAGCTGTTGCAACGACTGAAAACATACGATGATGCTGGGAAAATCTTCGGGTGTTTTTTTTTTTTTTTTCTTGTCCATTGTAAGAACTACAAGTAGAGTCCGATTTGGGCGAGTGTCTAGAAAGTTTTTTCAAACAATGAATTATCTTACCACATTTATGATTTGTTGTATGGCTAGGTCCACATTCACTATAACTGTCTGGTTATTGTCGAGTACTGGCCTGATAGCTGGGTTGTATCCGTTCTCTTCAAACAGCATCCGCATCAAATCCTTTGCATTTTCTATGGCACACAAATATAAACCTCAAAGTTTTCAATTGTTTGTCTAACGTGATTGCACGAAGAATTTCAAGTTTTCAATTAGGCGAGATCAGAGATCGATGTTCATTGTCGACCCCAGCGATGAAAATTTTGGCTCAAAAAGACCAGCAAAATCTAGCGAATGTTTTTGGCAAACCATCCGACAAAATATTAACATGTTGAAAGTTTGTCTCTAGAATCCAGGAATATACAGACGCAAAGTGCACAGTCTGGCCTCGTAATGAAACAACTTGTCAAAATAAATGTAAATTTTGACTTTGTATGTGGAACTTTTTTGAGTTTTTACAATAAAACGACGATTCCAAGTAACACCGCCCCTCCCACATCAGGAAATCGAAATCAATGCGACCCAAAGGGAAGGAACCTTGGGGTGAGGCTGATGCCAAATTATTGAGGTACTGAAAATTAGGGCACTTCTTTACGGCATTCACCTTGGGTCAACCAACCGTAACATTTTATAAAAAATTATATCGGCGCCAAAATAATTACTATTACTAAGGTGGAGCATAAAAACTTTTTGGGTCGCTTGAAAGAAAATTATCCTAATTTTTAGAAATGTGTGATATTCATAGAAATATATGTCAGTATTCGAATTTATGCTGTACTTACTGCTGGCTCCAGCATCCTGGACGCCCAATGAGACCATCGAAAACACAACCAGGTGCAAGTAGCAGCAAGTAAACAGAACCGAAGAAAAATTCATCTCTGAAACAGGTATCCAATTCACGCAAATGTTCGAACTTGGTCAACTTGGTCTACAATTTCTTGATGTTATATAATATTTATTAAGAGTCTCGGTAAAAATGAAAAAAAGACAAGGGTCGTTTTGTTGTATGTCAAAGAATGCCGGACCACCAAAAATAATTTTAAAATCAATGAAGCAAAAACACTAAAAACAAGTAGTATGACGTTAATACAGTGCTGATTTAAATTAACCGGACAAAACGCGTTGAAGTTGAAATTTAAAACCCGTTTTTCTCAAATTGGGTTGAGTTTAGGTGAAAACTTATGAAGACAAAACTTGCTTAAAATTTTAGCAGAGTTAATATGGTGTAATTTGTTTTGCAAAATTCGGGCCCGAAATTTTACCCCAAAAATGGGTCCCATTGGCTTTTCTTAGTTAATCCAAAATTACGCCGAAAATACCCAGTCGATCACAGACATAATTATACCAAAGTGAGACCATTACGTAGCCCAACAAATTTTAAGAAGGGTATAATCTCCAAACTAAGAAAAGCCAAAAGGACCCATTTTTGGGATAAAATTTCGGGCCCGAATTTTGCAAAACAAATTACACCATATTAACTCTGCTAAAATTTTAAGCAAGTTTTCACCTAAACTCAACCCAATTTGAGAAAAACGGGTTTTAAATTTCAACTTTAACGCGTTTTGTCCGGTTAATTTAAATCAGCACTGTATAACCTTCTTAGTTTTTTTCTGACTTCTTCGTTTAAGCCTGAATTGTCAATGTAGGAAAGAAAGAACAATCTTTGGTGTAAACTCGCGCCTTTTTATGCTTATAAGCAGGTGGAAATGCGAATAAAATGAACTCGTTGTGGCTGTATATTTGAGCACATTTCGATAACTTTCAACTTAAGTTTGATGATATCATCTGTCGGTCAACTTTTTTCTAAACACGATATAGCCTAATAAAAAATTCTAAACTGATACGTAAATTTAAGAGCATTTCGAATGGTCTGTTTTTGAAGTTGTTGTTATCTATATATTTCTTGCTAATCAAAATTCAAAGCATAAGGACTAATGCATCAAGACAAGTACGTGACTCGCATTTGATCAACGAAAACTTTTTCATCCCAAATGCTAGGAGAATTTTTGATTTATTTAAACAAAAACACATAAAGAAGATAAACTTCAAAGAAACTTTCACGACCTATTCTGATTGATGACCGAAATAAAAAAGATATGACTATAAAACGATTCAGAAGATCGCTAATTTAGTTCTGAATTTTCGAGATCCATTTGAGCATTAGTGAAACCTGGGTAGGTGCTTTAAATTTTTTATTAAAACATGGCCACTTTTCATTATTGACCAGAAGAAACTTGTTCTTCGCAGAATTAAAAGAAAAAAGCTACCGTAAAACAAATAGTTTAACTCACCAAAAGAACAAATAGCTTACCCAGAGAAACGTATGACAGAGGTTTGAGCGTTTTTTGTCAAATTGTATTTTCAATGTTGTCGTTATGATTAAAATCAAACATTTAGCGTATAATCAACGTGTTATATTTGCCGTATAGTCTAAAAAGTATAGCGTATAATCAAACAGAGCATAAGAAAAATGTTGCATGAAAAGTTCGCCTGAACAATCTTCTATTTAAATGAACTATTATAAGAGTTTCCAGTGACTGAACAACTAGCAAAGAAAACGGTTCCAATGAACTATTATAAGAGTTTCCAGTGACTGAACAACTAGCAAAGAAAACGGTTCCATTTTTTTTCGATTTTTTTCAAGACAACTTTTATTTTTGGTAAACAAAAAAAGATTTTTTTTCCATATATCAAGTTCTTTTCTGGGAAATTTAGTATATATATTGAAACGGAACCGAAAATATCAAAATATTCTACTTTTTTCCGACATTCGTAACAAAAATAACGGAATATTTGTGCTCCGGGTGGGTTTTTTTTCTTCAGACAAAATTTTTGAATGTTTAACTAGCCATTTCTGACGGGATTTTTCAAATATCATTTAAAAGGTCTTATTGTCTTGATCTTAATGTTTCACCTGTGATCATTTTTCGCAAAGTTATGGGGATTTTAAGATAGCCATTTTGGCCAATTTGGGACAATTATCGTGCGATATATTTCGCGCAATTAACGCGTAAGCGGGTATTCAATCCGTTTTAGAAATCGTTCCAAATTGGTTGAAAGAAGCTTATTGTTCCGACTTTCGAAAAAAAAACGGAATATTTATGTTCGGTGTGGTTTTTTTTATTCAGTAAAATTTCGCCGATTGAAGAGTTTTCGACAAAAAAAATTATACCCCATTGAACATATCGAATTCCTGAGTTCAAATGAAAAAATATAATTTACCTGCGATTATTTTTTGTAAGGTTATGGGGGTTTGAAAATTGCAAAATAGCCAAGTTTTGGACTGAATTATGCGCGCTTTGAAGAAATTAATGATCAAATTGCGGTAGATCAAATTGCTGAGAGCGTAACGGGAATTATTTGTGCATGGAGATTTATCCCGCACAACAAAATCGTTCCAAATTGAATTGAGGCTAGCTAATTGGTTGTGATATTTTCGTGCGGCTCAAAATTTTAAATTTTGATTTTGTCCAAAATTTACAGGTTTTCAATATTGTCTTTTCCCAAAAAATATTCGAAATGAATTAAGGGACAGTCGAAACATTCAGGGCTCTGCCTTGATATACGAGCAGTCTTGTATTTGTTTGGGCAAGGTAAGTACAGACGCTCTGCTCAGTAATTGACAATGTTCTACAAATTTATAATTTAAATTACAATTTTGTAGAAAATTGTCAATTTTATTTTGACCTTCATTTATAAGAGTTTTGTTGTTACAACTGTAACAACAGAACTCTTTTAAATGGAGGTCAAAATTAATCTTACGTTTAGCTCATTGAAATATTACATCAAATTTGAGACTAATATATGAAAAAAAAAACGATGGAAAAAGTTTTGAAAAGAGTTGCAGGCTGCTTTTGAAGTACCCTAGAGCTCCAAATTATAACTTCAATATCTATGCATCAAAACGATACTAATGAGAAGAAACATTTCGCAATGAGAAAAATTGTATGAGAAAACTTAGAGTTGAAATGTTAAAGGAGGTCATCAAAAAAGACAAACACTGAAACAGCTTGGTCTACAAAAAGAAATTTCTCAAATTTTTTGACCGTGAAAATACTATAAAATTTGTCAGTGCCCAGGTTGACCTCTCTACACCGAAATGCTTATCATACAATTCCATACAACAAAAATCATTATCATACAATTCCATACTTCAACTGTATGGAGAAAATGTTTGTCAAATAATTTTCATACATTTTCGAAAAACAATAGAAAAAAATTAAACCATTTCTGCGGTTTTTTGAGAACAGTTGAACAGACTTTAAATGTTGAACTGATTTTAAATTTGTTTGAAAAAAATACTGGCCATACAATTTCCATATACAACACAAAAGTTTTTCCAAGTAACTTTGAAAATTTGCCCCAAAAATTTTTTTGTTTTTTTTTCAAACGCAAATCGAATTTTGTACGCAAACAAACATTTTCCGAAAATTTTTTTTGCATGCAAATTTTAATTTTTTGGGTGCATAACGTAGTCCTGGATACGGTAATGTTGGCTTTTTTTCTTTTCACTTAATTGTTTTTTATTCAAAAACGCTGAAAATTCCTGTTTCTTTTGTATGGCGTGTTTATGTATGCCTTGATCAATGTCTGATAATTTGAAAATTCACAAATTTAAAATAGTCATCATTGAAAGATTTTGCCAAAAATTAAAAGTTTATTACTTTTGTTATATCATTTGTGAAAGACAGCTCGAAGACATTTCAGGTCGTTTTCTATGCATTGTAAATGGAAGACCGACCAGCCTTTGGTGCTTTCAGTAACCAAGTCTTTGTCACTTGTGTTCGGTTGCAAACACAATCGAAAATTTGCCAGAAAATAAACTACTCTTTGGTTTATGGCGAAAACACCTATTATACAATTTCCATTTATGGGAAAATCTTTATTATAAAGATTTCATACAACTTTCTGCACGTATGGAATTGTATGATAAGAAATTTCCCATTGTATGACAAGCATTTTTGGTCAACCCGGGTGATTTGTCACTTTTGGTGATTTTTTTATTCACTCACGTCTTATAATAATCTCATCTTGCTTACTCTTATTCCCAAAACAATCGTGTTAAAAAGAATCAGTCTTAGCAACAGTTACCTTGAGCGTTGATGGAGATTAAATACGCTTCTAAGACATTTTAAAACAATTTTAGCTGTGATAAAACTGGTTATGTAACAAAAAATAGACACGTCATAAAGTTGACAACTACTATACTAACCAATCAAAACCGAAAACAGGAAGCAAACTTAGGAAATAAATATTTATTAATTATTTATTTCCTTAATTTGCTTTCTGCTTTATGAAATAAAGGTTGTCTACTTTTTGACCCCAGTCCAATAAAATTAGATTTTGTTGGTTCCATTGCATAGTCGCTTGTCAAAAGACTCCATTACCTCAAATTCAGGTTTTTGTATTCAGCTCCAATAACTTGTTTTGACAACAGTTATCAATAAATAAGTTTCTGTGCACCGGTGGTATCTGTCACGCAAGATTTAAACGATCGTTCTTGTCGATCATTTGAAACCGGATCATAGCCATTCTAAGAAATTGGAATTATAATTACGGATCTCTTAAGATTTGTAGAGGGGGAGAAGTATCCATACACGAGGAGCTGGATTAGTCTTTGGCATGGATTGATATCCGTTATTAGGTTTCATTGATGGGGGTTCTTAAGAAAATCAAATCATCTAACCTTTCATTTGGAGTTTTTTCAAAGATCCACAGAGTTAGAGAGATCATTAAAAAAAGATAATTGTCCTGTCTTAAAAGAAAAGTATTTTAAAAATAATTTCAAGCGGTCGAAACTGAATTGAATTACTAAAACAAGGAATTGTATTGGGTTTTACTAAGCATTTTGACAAGTCTTCTTTCTTAGTAAACCTCGTTAGTAAGAAAAATAGTTTGTTAAGTGTTTACTAAAATAACTTGTCATGTATCTCTATCACAGTCAAATTTCCGCTTCTGTTTTCTCACCGTTTGATACCACTCGAAATAATACCCATATGCGAGGTGCATTTTCTAACCACCCGTTCGTCAAATCCTTCCCTTTAGATAATGAAATAAAAAATGAATGTGATCAAATTTGAACACCATTTGCAGACGGGCTCTTTATCAATTCAATTTAACTAAACAAATTAAATAGCGCGACAGGAGGTTGTTTCAATTGATTCTCAATGAATTTTTTATGCTGCAATTTCTTTGCCTCTCTTGGTAAGAATTTGTTGATGGAAGATGGTCCCCTCAAGAGGCACCCTCACAAAAAACTTGAATTTTAAAATCATGTTCTGATGAAAAAAGGGTTAATTTTTTCAGATTTTTTAATTTGTGCTTTCAGATTTTTTAATTTGTGCTTTCAGATTTTTTTCTCGAAGATTTAAAGTTTGTTGTTTTGGCATTCTTCTCGACGAGTTGTTCAGGTTATTTAATTTTTGAAGTAGTGAGGGATTTTTGGTATAAAAACCTTCTCCTAAAAAACCCTAGAAATATTTCCGTTTATTTTTTCAACCGGTTTTCAATGAATTTTCTAAGTTTAACTTTTTGCTTATACGCGGGAATTTGTGAAGCTGCAAGGGTCCCCAAGAGAAAACCTAAAGTTTTTTAAGTAGCTCCTTCCAGTAACTTTTTAATTATGTTTTCAGGTTTATCTTAGGCAAACGTGGGAGTTCACTAGTATTCGCGGATTTCTCTGAGAGAGGCCTGAAAAAGTTCCGGATTTGTCGATTTCAATAACTCTCAATGAGTTTTTCAGACTGATTTATAAAAACGCCTAAAAAGGTTTAAAATTACCTGATCATACTTTAAGCAAAATTCCAAATTTTTGAATTTGCGTTTGAGTAATTTTGTCAAAATATGCGAAATGAAGCTTAGAGTTTTCATTGTTCTCGTTTTCATTTCCTCCTAAAAAGATAAATGAAATTAATCCTTGTTTTCGGGACAACTGCAAAATTGGTTATTATATTTTAGCAAATGTTAATTTCAATTGATGTGCTGATTCTCTAGTTCATCGTTTTGGTGGTGTTATTCTTGATTTTTAAATTTTTTTTAAACTACACCGTTTTCTACTGTTTCGATTTCAAAAACTATATATGTTTATCATCAATTTAATAAAAATCTACTTTTTTTTAGATTTATGGTTTTCATCTAGTTTTTTTTGTAATAAATCTAGTTTTTTTGTGTATTGATTTTTGGTTAAAAAATTATCAAATTTATCAAAAACTTCAAAAATTATATATGTTTATCATCAGTTCAATATAAATCTACTTTTTTAAATTAAATTTAAATTAAAATGAAGAAAAATTTCGCTCAGATACGTTATTACATTTGTACCACACTTCTGCACTTGTTTGATTGTGAGCCTGAAAACAGTCTATGATTTTCTAGATAAATTCCGTCCCTTTGAGAGAAATTGGACAAAAATTAGTTTAAACTCATCGAGGGTGAAGGTGGTGGCGGTACTTTTTAAGCGCTGATTTCTTCGCCACACGTTGCTCACGCTACATCTATGAAAATAACCTTAAATGGATATAAAATGCACACGAATTTAACCATCAAATTGACACCTTTAAAAACATTTTGGAATAATCGTGCAAGTTTTTCAAAAAAAAAATTCGAGAAGTGTGAAATTCAGGATAACTATAACTTTTTACGAGAGTTTACCAAATTATGCTATAATGAAAGGCAACGAGGAGTATTTGTGAGAAAAAAAGCTCTTCTCGGTATCATTCATCTTGTAAGATTCTTGTAAGGTTTTGCACTCGTGTTGCAAGATTCTTTTTTTTTAGATTGAAAATTTCCGACTAACTTAGTTCTTTCAAGTTTTTTGCAACATTTTAGCCAAATTTTGCAAACCGATTTGAGAATGCGAGGTTTGGAAGATATGGTTTTGATTTGCAATAAATGAACAGAAAAATGTGTTCATTTTGCAATATTCTTGCAGGGTTTTACAATAATCTTGCATGATTTGCATTCCAAGTACACTAAGGCGATCACCTAATCTTTTTAATCGCCTAAACTTTTCCGGAAAAAACGGTGACTGGCATTAAGTTCCAGTGCCTTTGCAAGTCAGAATCGTACTAAAAGACAATAATCCTCACCAATTTCAAATTTCCTCATTTTTTCTGAGTCGGAAAGCGCGTAAACGTATATTTTCCAAATCTAGAGCTCTAAAATTTAAGATAGTTCAAAAGTTCTCCAGCTTTCTGGTATTATCTTCAAATGGACTGTTAATAAATTGGAAAAATAAACGGCTGGACGCTGGGGTAAAAAACGGCTGTGGAATTATGGCCGAGATTTGTTGAAAACGAAGGTGCCGATTAACTTCTAATCTCCCAAATAATTGCAATAAACACAATGGATGCCGAGCAAATAAAATCGGTTTTACTATTCACAGAAAGAGAAGAAATCAATAATTTAGCAGATTGTGTGGATTCGAAAGTAATTTTTGCTATCACTCCTGTAAGGTTTTCAACTGTAATTACACCATATAGGTACAATAAATTTAACATATATAATTTTATTGAATTGTGTAGAATGTGTAGGCTATATTCATAAAGTCAGAAATAAAATTTCTTGAGGCAAAAAACAAACTAAGAGACAAGAGAAATATTTTAACCCTCGTTCTACGATCTATAAATGAACCAAACTTGTGAGTAGTTTCAGGAAATAAATAAATATTATTTCAAAGAAAATATCAGAGTTTGTTCATTCCCGAGCGCGGGTGACTATCGATATGAAAATGGCGTTCAATCGCTCTAGCAAAAGTAAAAGGACGATGACGTAAAAATTGGGATATCCAGCAGAAAGAAGATGCTCAATTCAATGGTCTCAAAAATAAGCTAAAAGCACAACAAAACGACAATATTTACCATTTGGTATCAAATAGAACTCGTTTGAAAAAAAAAACTGAAAGCGCCGTTTAATTATATTGGGGTTGAATGATCACATAATTGTAACATGGTGTGTGTAACAATTGTAACTTGGTGTGTGTCAGGAAGCAAATAAATAAATAATTGGAGAATGTCTGAAGGAAATAGTCACAGGATTGTTTACTTGACTAAGTATGAAATATGCGTTCAAATTGCACTGGAAACTTTGATAGAGATCGTTCAAAGCCTTTTCTAATAAATGTTCCCAGGGGCTTTTTTCTAAACCCAGACGGTTTATTTTCAATTATGTCGTTAAACTGATTGTTCGGAGCAAATTCAAAGGTGCAAATGCAATGAGGTCTGAAAATTAAATTTAAAGCCTCGTTTTCCTTAAATCGTGCTGAAACCGATAAATATCATGAAGCCAAGGTCTAATCAGAGCGGTTTGGTCAAAACCTGGCAAAATTTCAGAAAAACTGGCAACGCTAGCCACTGTCAAGCAGAATTTTTGACGTTACTTGAGTGAAAAACAATTTTTTTTATTTCTGGAGACAAATACTTAATTTCTAATCTAAATATCTGAAGAGATTTGCATGGTGAAAATTTTTGAATTTTGCCAACAGCTTGCATAATGATGAGAAACCGTTTTAATACTAATCTACTCCGTTAAAATGCTATTTTCAGGGTTTTCGAAACCAATGTATGTGCTACGCATGATTAGTCATTTTCCATACAAATCATGCATGGATGTGCATGGTTGCGCATTATCTTCTATGGTGGGCAACCCGGGACATTCTTTTTGAATTGTTGAAACAAAGCAGGGGTTTCTTAAATTTATTTATGTCTGGTTGATCATATTTCTGATCAAAAAATAGCCAAATCTAGGCTCATTCTTGCTTGGGGCTCGTACCCGGGTTGAGGTGCTCACTCAATGTTTCGATCGTCTCGACCGAAAATCGGTATGTTTCAACGCTCTCGACCAAAGTTCGGTATGTTTCGACCGTGCTCGACCGAAACAAATGTACTCGACTGTGCTTGCCCAGAAAAAATGTAGCCGACCCCAACAAGATTTTATTCAATCTTGCTCGACTGAATTCAGCTATGTTTTGACTTTCAAACAACATGAGTTATCCACTTTTAAACGTTATCATTCATGCTTTTCGGGTAACATATTGAGATGATTTTTGTCAGAATTAATTGATTAAAATTATTTGCAATTTAAATGTTTTGTAAAAAAGATTAACTGTTTTTGAGCTATTTTCTTTCATCTTCTGAAATACTGTTGTTATTTGAAAAATTATTCTCTATGCCTCCAAATTACCGCGGGTAAATCTGCATTTGTCGACCGTGTTCGAGGTTTGTTTCGACCGGGCTGGAGGTATATTTCGATTGTGCTGAAGGGTATGATTCGACCGTACTCAGAGTATGTTTCGACCGTGCTCGACCATGCTGGAGCTATGTTTCGATCGATCTTGCTCGAGGTATGTTTTCATCCTGCCATAGGTATGTTTTGACCGTGCTCGAGGTAAGTTGTGACCGTGCTCGAGCTACGTTTCCAAGTTGCGCTCCGCCCAAACCCCAGTCTCGGCTATTCTTTTTCGATCAAGCACAATCTTGCACTCGAGTTTGAAAGTCATAACAAAGAATGAGCACCTCGTTCCGGAAACCCTTGATCTACCGTTATCTAGACGTTTATGTTAACAGCTCGGCCACATGTCCTGCGATCTTGAATTAGTAGCAACCTAAATGCATAGTAACACTTGTTTTAACAAGTGTTAATTTGCATTGTATTGCTGTGATTTTTGCATACACTCAAAAAATGTATCTCGATGCAATTGAGCAGTTCTTCAGTTTTAGAAATATTTTCCAGAAATTGTATATTTTCAATGTTAGATGAGAAATTTTTAATTTCTATACAGGAAACACTGAAAATTAGTTAGTTTCGCTTTAATTTTCCACCCAGATTAAAGGCTTTTGTTGAGTAAGGGTGTGATTCTCAATGATCAAAGTCACATGTGTTTCTTAAAACTCTTTCCGATTTTTCTTGATTTTGATTTCCATTATATTCAGAAACTCACATCCGTGAAGCTAAAAAACACTAAGTTGCTGTAATCCTTTCATTGCAGACTGAATTTTCCAGCATAAGCCTACTCATGAAAGAGGTTCTAGAAACATATTGTTTTCTACACAAATCATCTACATAACCATAGTTTCAAAGAGGATTTTTTTTTCAAACAAATTGTCTGACTTTAAATATTTTGATTTTTGGCAGTTAATTTTCATTATGCAAGAGATCCTTAGAAGTTTTCTTTTCATCAAATGAAATGTGTTCATAATCCCTAACTAGACTTAAACTTCGACTTAATCAGAGATACATTATTTACTCCTACTTCATTATTTACGCACACTAGAAAAACAAACTAAAAAATAATCAGTCTTTAATTTGTGTCTAATAAACTACCTGTACTCTAAGTCAGCCTGAGTCTTGTAGATTGATTGACTGTTCTCCAACCCTGATCGCAACTCAAAAACCTTACATAAGATCTGCTTAAATTGAAGCCACAATTTTAAATAGTGCACATATTGAGAGAGCGTCTAATAGCTCGCAGGAACCCTTTCATAAGCTCCTCAAGCGTAGTCTTGTTTTGGATACACGCGTAGCATAAAAACTTTAAGCAATGCCACAAGTTAGATGAACGTAACAGTTTGAGGAACTACCCGGGTCGAGGTACTCGATTTATGTTTCATCTTTCTCGGCCCGTATGTATAGACTTTCTCAACCGAAAAACGGATGTTTGACCCTCTCGACCAAAAATCGATATTTTTAGACTTTCTCGACCAAAAATTGATATTTTTGGATTTTCTCGACTGTCTTGATCGACGTTTTAAAAAAATTTATTTGAACGGCCCCGCATAATAATTTTTTGATTTTCTCGACCAAAAAATAGGTATGTTTTGGCCGTTTTTAATCTCTCCACCGTCTCGTATCTTCGTCTGTTATAGAAACTTATAGTTCTACTGTGCTCGACATATGTTTCGACTGAGCTCGACCACAGTTTCGACCGTTCTCGACCTATTTATCGACTGTAATCTACCTATGTCAAACATGCATCTTTAAATCAAATCATTTCAATTTGTTAGACAATTTTTCAAATGCAATTTTTATTATTGGGGGGGGGGGGTGTTTGGGTTAACCTAAAAGACCCGACATTTTTTGACAGTGATTGATCTATTTTTTGACCTATGCTTAAATTTTCTTGACCAAAATTGGGTGTATTCTATGTGTGCTTGACCTATGCTAAGGCTGAGCTTGACCTAAATTTTGACTGTGCTCGACCTATTTTTTGACTTTCTCGATCACAATGGGTATGTTTTGATGTGCTTCTCCTGTGTTGTGACTTTCTCGACTTTCTTGACTATCAAATAACATGAATAACTTGACAAAAACTTAAAATGCTTGCTTTTCAGTTGATTTTTTGTGATGTTGCTTTAAATTTAATTGCAAACAGAAAGTGATATGCAATACTCTGGCATCGAAAACTATTTTTTCCGTATTGAATCTTCATTTTTGCTTTCTTACAAATCTGGACTAAAAATGTTGATCTGAAAACTGATGTTTGAGAGAAAACTTTAGCGGATGTTGTTTTTCCTTACCGCAGGAACCTTTAGATCTCGAAAAATTAAAGGGTTCCCTTAAAAATGATCTCCGCAAAAGATTATTGCTGATTGCAACTGTCAGACCGAAATATTTTCTTTGCCGTTTTTTTTTCTGTTTCCAATTGGAAATTAATGAAAATCTTTTAAAAAAACAATCGACTTATGTTTTGGCTGTGCTCAACCCTTATTCCGTTTTTCTCAACCAAAATCAGGTACCTTTTGACCTAGTTTTTGACTCTCTCTACCAAAATCAAGTGTGTTTTGATTGTGCTTGACCTGTTTCGACTTTCAAGACCAAATTTTGGTATATTTCGACAGTGCTCGACGTACGTTTCAACTCTCTCGACCAAAATTGGGTATGTTTGTCTTTGTTCTCGACTTAAAATTGCTTCTAGACCGCGGAATTTCAGCCGCAAAACTGCACTAGTTTGACTTTAAAAAATGAAACATAAGTCGAACACCTCGGCAATGGTAAAATATCAATGAGAAGCAAAATTGAATCTCATTCAACCAACAAAACTTTATTTCAAACATAAATCAAGAAGAAACCTTATGTTACACGATTACACGACAACTAGCAAAATAAGACGAAGTAACCATACTGCATTCAAAATGACATTTTTTAAAATTCCATTTCAATTTCAGTTCTCAAAAATATTTTGGAAAACTGAATAGTCTCAATGTTGACGTCTTTTTTTGGCGCTAGAAAGTAGATTTTCTAAAAATAACTTGCGTTACGAGATGCTGAGGCAATGTTCTTTTGGCAGAGATGTATTTATCCCAAAAAGGGGCTTGGAAAACCCCTAAGAGTTGATCTAATGGAGGTTAGATTGACTCAAGGTGGTCCTTCATGGATCACCTTCAGAGTCCCAAAAAATAGTTTGATTAGAGCTGATCCAATGAAAGCAATATGATTTCAAAAATACAATCAATTTTTCCCATTAAGTTACTCAAAAAACAACGAAAGAAAAATAAAACTTCACTATCAAACTTATAAAAACAAACAGATAAAGCTAAGAAAATAATTTTTCATATAAAAACTCGGAAATTCGTTTAAAAGACTTGAAAAAAAAACGAAATAAGCTTTGACACATTGTTTTTAGATTTGGAACTACAAAACAAAGTATTCTGAAACACGAGCAAAAAATAAAGAATTGAAATTGCAAAAATTAATTAACACATGATAAAATACCCTGGCATAGAGGAACCTCTAAACTCAGCAACAATTACTTCAGAGCGAAAAAGTTATTAATTGCTTGCAAACTGCAAGAGTTTACTTTTAACTGGAAAAGTTTTTCTGAAAAAAAAAAATGGCTTGAAACGATTTCGTCACAATTATTGAGAGCTTGTTTTTGATTTATCATCTTGCATTCTCGTTAAACTGGGTGTTATAACAAAATAATTGCTGCGGGAAGAGACAGCTCAAACGACAAGATCAGTTATTTAAAATAGCAGAGGAAACGCGAGGCACTTAGAAAAAGAGGTTCGGAATTTGAAAAAAAAGTTACTAAATAAATGGTTTCAAATCTATGAAAAAAATTCATTTTGATATGGAAGAGGCTGGAAACGCAAAAATGAAACTCGCGCATGAGCAGCGTTTTGATGGAAAAATCAATTTTTTAATTCCAAAAAAATCGACGTGATCAATGAAACTATTACCTTTTCCAAGTAATAATTGAGAACTGAAATTGAAATAGATGAAAAAAGTCACTTTATGCATGGGAGCTGGAAAATATTTTACAAGTTTTTTTTAGTCATTCACTTTTTTTCACAACAAGTCTGTAATAAAGAAAAACGTCAAGGGCGACGCAAATTTTTTGACCACGTGAACAAAAGCGAATTTAATCCAGCCCCTGCCGAAAGCTTAAGCATAAACAAAAACAGCTGTTCGACAAACTGGCCTCGGCGCCGTAACGAACAAACATGTGCCTTTGGTCGCATCGGCAAGCAATGTCTCAAAGTGAATAGTGACGAGTACTCAAAAATTTTGAGAATTGTTTGAAGTTATTTTTTAGTTTTAGTGCAAACTTTGAACGATTTTTTCCCTCAAAAAAGAATATATAAGTATCAGGTAGGGTTAAAATGACCATAAAAGCAAAAAATATATATTTTAGCAAAATGTTTTTTTACTGGAAAACATAACATTGCTTCTGAAAACCGCCACAAAAACCTTCCAAAGTCAAAAAACGATTTGATAACAGAAACCTGGTTGAAGAAAGATCTTCTAGGTAGCCAATTTCAATTAAAGAGGTACCAATTTTAAAATTTTTGTTCATGAAAAAAAGGAGAAGACTTTTTAATTTTGTGTTAGAGAAATCATGAGGTTTTGAACTACTTGATTTTACATGCCACCCATTTCAGAACCTTGGAAGAATTTCATTAGCACTATGGTAGTTTGATGATGCAATTTTGTGTAATGAAAAAAAAGGAAATAAAGGCCCAGAATTGTTATTGGAGGATCCAAATGATATTATAGAAGAGCTGCCTACGCGTCCAGAAATGCCCGACACCTGTGAAAAACGGCTGCTATTGCAGCAAGAGATCTGAGAGAGCAATTAGCTCCAGAATTGAACACTCTGAAATTCAACAAAGAAAAAGCGAGAGGACGAAAGTGTCGCAATAACGTATACTGCTTCGAAGTGCGATTGTTCTGTGCAATAAGCACAAAAAGATTTTAAAAATTTGTGTAAAAGAAGCCTCGCGTAGAATTTTTCAAAAGGATTGAGCGTAACAAGCGATCAAACGAGCGTATCAAACAAAAATGAACAAGCGAAGGAGGCATTCAAAAACGTAATGAGCGTGTCTTACGAGAGGCGTAATTGTTCAATCGAGCTCAAAAGTCTAGCAAATCACTGGAGGCGTTGCACGCCGCTCCAACTGCAAAAGAAGCTGAAAAGCTGAAAACACTGGAAAAAAAAAGAAAATGAAAGAGACTTTTCCATTTCTTGGAGGAGAAACAAAACGCTACAAGATACTTTTACGGTTGAAGCATTTGTGTCACGAGTTATATCGCAGCAGGTATCCGAAAAAGAATTGGGCGATAATAACAAAATTGATACTTCTAATGGCGGTGAAAAGCCAGAATCAACACAACAAAACAAAAATAAGCAGTGACGAGTATAACAACCGTTACTCAATAAACCCGATTAAACGAATAACCAGAGACCTTGCAATGGACACGGAATAACATTACAAAATGATTTTTTTGCAATTAACCAGCATTGAAAAATGTAAAAACACTGCAAAAAATCTAACAGTTTTTTCTAAGTTTGCACATCACAACAAATTAGCGAAATAGCGATTATTATGTTGAATCAGAAAAAGATGGGAACCTGGTATAAAACTTCAATTCATGCAAGGAATTCGATATTATGTCGATACAAACAACACCAGTTATATAGAGCGAAAAAATGTTTCAGAACAGGGCATACAACATGAATCAACTGCACGAGCAGTCAGCTGAAAAACTGAGCAATAGTAAAAATGACCTACACGTGACCCCAAAGTCGAATAAATAATTCAAACAAACAAAAAAAACGAAGTCATATAGGGCGATAGTACGAATCAACAATCACATATTTCACTTGACACTGGATAAGGGTAGCTCAGTATCGCCTCTCAATTGGGCAATGATGATGCAATTGGGAAACGGTGATACATGCAATTTATAGACAACTCGAATAAAAAAGATTTACTCCGTCCGAAAACTAGAAGCTACCAGCACAGTTTGGAGACTAAAACAAACAACCTCTTGTGACTTTGCTTGCATGTTCTATGAAGTCCTGTTCTAAATTCAAAAAATAAATATTCAAGGTGCCCTAGTTTAGAAAAACACCAATCCAGAGGCCCAATAAAAAAAAAAGAATAAAATTGACGGCCCAAAATTTTATTTTTAATTTTGACAACCGCACAAGCAGCTGCTTCATGAAACAATCATAATAAAAATAATGAAAAAAGAAGAATCGGTAAAACTCACACTTGATGCAAAACCGATTATTTGACAGCTACTAAAAAACATTGGATGCTCACTGTGGAAGAACTTTTGGATGAAACAGGACAATTTGCAATATCAGAAAACGAAACGAAAAAACTTAGTTGAAATTGCTCCCAGTATTTTGGGCCGTAGAACGGTCAAACACTACTTTTTGGGGAATTAATTTGTTTTTGCCACCTTTCTCAAAGCCTAACTGCATAATTCGACATCAAAAGGTCAAGTCAAGTATGTCCAATAACGATTAACAAACTGTGCGGATCGATTATTGTCGCATGAGCTTCAACTCGTTCACATCTCGTGAAAAAATACACATCTCGTACTACAGAAAGTAACTGTAGATGATCCTATTATCCGTCTCGCAAACCAAATGGGAACTCTGAACTAGCCAAAAAAATTGTGGCAACAGCTATCGAGCAATTTCAGGAGGAACTCGACAGTAACAGTAGGGTGAAAGACACGGTAGATCTAATCTAGAACAGAAAAATTCTAGATCAATCAACCTGATCGTTCAGAAAAGAAACCAACAACAGAAGCTTTATTTACATGGGAGTCATGGATCGGACAATTTTTCCTAGCCGTAAATTTAAGAGAACATTGCAACGCCAATATCTTATTACGGGAACCAGCTGAAATTTTCGACGACCCACCTCCCCGATCAGAAAGAAAAGGAGAATCAGAAAACCAAACCGAAGAAGCCAGCTGCATCGCAAGAGATCAAGCTGAAATCCGCAAAACAAACGAAATCAACAAGGAAAGAAGGAAAAAGGGACCGAAAATCGGCCCAAATGTGTTCTTCCACGAAGCGGATTAAAGAATCAAATCGCGGTTATTCTTTTCCTTGGGATCAGAAAGTAAGAAAAATTTTTTACCAAGCCACGCTCACATAAACATCGCATGATCAGCTTCCGCGACTTTTATAATCATTCCAAGACAAAAAATACATAATCGAAAGAATAAACCTCTACAACTCCCAACAACTAGATCGGGAAAGTCTATAAACATTTTTTCTGAGTTTCTCGGGCCAGGCCTCCCAATGCGGTTGGGCAATCGAAAATGAAAAAGAAGTTGTCCACGACATTTTAATCGCTAAGATGAAGTTTAAAGAAATCCAACGTGACGTTTGCATCAAACCACAAAACACATCTCAAAGAAACTTGGATAGATTTTGAGCAGCTTAATTTGCCGCTAATAAGTGATGCGTCAAAAAACTGCAAAAGGCACACAATAATTAACCCAAACTTGTTACATTCAAATCCTCAGTTTGAAGTTGTGTTTGTATAAATGTAAGTATGATATATGAAAGTATGTAAGTAGGTAAGTATATGTGTATGTATAAATGTATGCATGTAAGCATGTATATGAATGCAAAAATATTTTTATGTGTGCATGTATGTACGAATGTGTGTATGTGCTTTTATAATAGCAGTAGTTTTGTCCATCACAATCCTGTGACATTCTACTCCGATGTTCTTGTGATAGCTAGCAACAAATTGTGTTGCATTCAAATTTATTGCAACGGCAACTTGATGTACTGTCAAAATGATGCTCCAGAGATCGATACTGCAAAAACAGAAACCATCAATTTCAGGTAAGCTGGACAGTTATTAAGTAGAAATCAGTTAACATTGAAATATCAAACCTAAAAATACAGTTGGTTCTTAAAGCAAAAAAATCTGACAAAGTGTAGGTTTCTAGGTTTATTATTCGCTCAATGTTTTGACTGTGCTCGACTTTTATTTTGACATTTTGAGTGCTCAATCTATGTTTCGACAGTGCTCGGCTTATATTTTGACTCTGTTTGACCTATGATTCGATTGTGCTCGATTTATGTTTCGATTGCGCTCGATCTATGTTTTGACTATGCTCAATTTATGTTTTGACTGTGCTCGACCTATGTTTCGACTGTTTTCGACCTAGCTGAAATAAGCTGAAAAAAAACTTCTTCATACAGCTCTGAGATAGCTCGGAAGTCCTTTAGTTTGAATTAAAATGTACGTCGTTCTACAGTTTATAGTTTCTTGTTGAAAACTCTTTGCGCGCTCTCAATAATATTTTCATCCTGACTTTGCTCTCAATAATAACTTTATGCCTCATTTCGAAATATTGCATAATCTGAATGAATCATCCCGTCCGCACTACAAACCCCGGGTCGAGGTGCTTGATTTAAGTTTTTATCGACCAAAGTTAAATTGTGTATGTTTCAACGCTTTCTATCAAAATTGGGTATGTTTCGACTTTGTGCTCGACTCAAATTTGTTTCTCGACCGCGGAATTTCTGTCGCAAAACTGCAGCTGCTCGATCTTCAAAGTCGAAATTTCAATCGAGCAAATCGCCCCGGGACTTATTTTAAGTCACTAAAATTTTTGTTGACTACACTATTGGCTCCAAAAAAAGTTAGAAAAGCAACGAAAAAAAATGATGAGTCAATTGATATTCCTACCCAAAGATCAGTAAGAGATAAAATTATTTATTATCTTCAACAATTCAAACCTGATCAATAATTCCTCTCAAATTTTTGTCTGTTTATTTTTTGTTTACAAAACTTTCAGATAGAAAAATGAGTGGGGATGTTGAAACGGAAAAAAGCCAAGAGCAATTAAAAATTCAAATTGAATGACAAGTATCAGGCAATTGAACAGGTGTTAACTGATTCAGCCTGTATGAAGTATTCATGAAAATTATTAAATTCATTTGAAGGGCTTGAATGTTTTATGATGAAGCTATGCACTGCTAGAATATAAAGCAAATAGGAAACATTGAATGACACTTTAACTATATGTTGGTGTTTTTGACTGATGCTGTATAAAATTGAACAGTTGTTGTTGTTTTTGCGATTAGTTGTAATTTAATGAGGAGCGGAAACGTCAAATTTGCAAAGCACTGATTGCTTAAAGCGTAAAAAAGTGTATAAAGTGAAGGAAGTAATTAAATTAATTATATGGCTTGAATGTTTTATGATGAAGCCACGCATTGCTAGAACGAAATACAACTTGGAGAAGATGAATGGCACTTTAAATTTTTATCGATATCTTTGACTGATGCTGAAAAAAATAGGACGGCTGTTGTTGCTTTCGCAACTAAATAAAATTTAATGAGCAGCGGAAACATCAAATTCGCAAAACACAGATAACTGCATAAATTGCAATTTTATCAAAAAAATTTAACGATTTGGTGGTAAGGTGATACATGCAAAATGTTCATATCGACTCATGCTATTTTATTTCCTTCATTGCTACAACTTGCTCATCTCACAGTCTAATTTTCACTCTTCGTGCATGAACAAAAACTTTTAACAATTTTTATAAAAATTGACAAGATTTTCAGATAGTAAGACAAGTCAAGTTCTTTCTAAAGAGTTAAATGACAAAATTTTTTGCCTAATTTTGATTCTTTCAGTATAATGTTTCTAAAATAAGATTTTAGTATCCGTGTCCAATTGAGTGGAGCAAAGCTACAGTGTGCTGTGAGTTTTTTCTCAAAAGATATTCGGTATGTAATCCTCTATTGCTCCCTATTAAGTTTCTTTCATCAATGCTTATGATTTGAAAAAGAAGTTTTCTGATAAATTGCAGTGAAGCAAAAACTGACCTGAACTTTCCAATTATTGGTCAATTTTAAGCGAAGTTGAATGAAACGGAACAGCTCATAAGAAAGGCTGGTAATTTACAGAACGAGTCATACTAGCATTGGTAAAAACTGTTATTTCATCTCTTTTATTTATCTTCTACCGGATATCGGATATCTTGACAGTTTTATTTATGGCAGAATCAACAAAGGGCTTGAATTGGATTTTTTTTTGTCAAATTTGAAAAGATGAAAAATTATTAGCACGTTTAATGATTTTAGAGGTTCTTAATCCTATTCATTCCTTTTTCACCATTCTAAAGCTGTTTTTGGTTGAATGTTTGTAAAAAATTTCAAAATAAAACCAGGTTGAAGGGGGATTTTAAAAGTAGGAGTCATGAATTTCATAACAGCCTGACACAAAAATCACCGGATAGTGTAATGAAATTTTAAAATACCGTCTTATTGTGATCCATATTATCAAGAAAAAAATCATAAAACAACCAAAATGAAGCGTTTTTAATACGCTTAAAAGTTGAAAAGTCCTCCTAAAAACCGTTGTCTTGGAAGTTGTCGGCTTGTTCTCTTAGTTCCAATTTCCTATTAAAAAAAACCTAATTTACCTTATTTGCTCAAATAATTACTTTTTTTTTCTAAAAATTGATTGTTCTTAAAAGTTTTCCTTGCGCTCAAAATGTCAGTTGCAAGTCTTAAAATTTAAATCTACTAATGGAAACTTCGAACCCATTTTGTATTTTACGATAATTTTTTTGCGCGCATTGAAAATTTTCAAAACCCTTGAATTTTTACTTTAAAAAATTGCTAGTAAGACTCCGCAGTATTGAGGATTTAAAAAATTAATTGTATGAAAAAACTACTATAAAATACAGACTATGAAGTCGAGTGCTCGTAGTGTAAAGAGTGTTGCATCTTACAACAAGTGTTTTCAGTTGTCGTCTTTTCAGCTTAATTCATCGTTCTCTATTTCGTGCAATGCTAATTAGGTACAAAAATTCTGTCCTAAGTATTACGCTAACTTT
This sequence comes from Symsagittifera roscoffensis, assembly GCF_963678635.1. Taxonomy (NCBI): domain Eukaryota; kingdom Metazoa; phylum Xenacoelomorpha; order Acoela; family Convolutidae; genus Symsagittifera; species Symsagittifera roscoffensis. The sequence continues at coordinate 21,392,361 of NC_087064.1, forward strand.
TTCCCTTAGTAGCTTTGAACAGGTAAGAAAAAATCAAAAATCTAAATATTCGCCATATTGTCAGGCAATAAAAGGTTTGTCTATTGCTAATTTGCGCCACTCAAATGGTTCAAGTGGGGCTTTTTGTTTGCGCAATGAACAATTTCGCAAGTAAATTCAAAGTAAGTTGACAATGAAAAAAATGCTTGAATTGATAAGTGACTCGATAAAATTGTATTACAGAGCTGGTTTCAGCGTAAAAAAGTTTTTTTTTCTTAACCTTGCTCGGTTCAATTTTATCAAGGTGTTTTTATCGATTTTTAGCTCTGTTCTTATTGGATGCGTTACGCTGCGCCACTGTTGGGAAAAATTGCTTCCTTTTTTTCCGCTCGCATATTTACATTGATTTTGACCTTAAGAGTTGAAACTAAAAGGCAAAACTCTACAGACTAGCCCGCCGAAGGTTGCTGAGGTGTGCCTTGATTTATTCAGATTATTTAAACTTTTCATAAGGATTTGGTTGCATTTACGACACCTATTGTTTGACAAAACCTACTGTTTGACATCTGTTGCTAATGAACAATTTAAGGTGGAAATTCCCGAAATTGTTCATGAGGAAAAAAGTTACTAAAACTTTTTAGAATAAGAGAATTTTGAAGAAGACTCCGACACCCTCACCACTAACACCCCCTCTAAGGGTTCGATTCTCGGGCCACCATAAGGTCGGACTTGGATATATTTTACGACATTTATTTTTGGTCGACTAAACAAACTTTTTTCTAAAATAATTACGATGGCGATTTGCTCTAAATTTGACAAGAAAGCGCGCAAAAACGCAAGTTTTTGTTAAATTAAGCAAAAAAAGATGTTAAACGTAACTTTTGGCAAAACACGTTTCTTCATAATGTTCAAGGAGAGCTTATAGTATCATATGTGGTCGACACAACTTGTGGACAGTTATAAGTTTTAACACCACCAACCCCACGCGGAAAGAATATTCTGGAGAATATCCTATTCGTAGCTCGTTTCAACAGAGTGAAAAATATGAAATAGTGGACCAGTGAAAAAGTTTTTATTGATTAATCGATCCTCTAAGTGAGACATAAAACAATTAGAGAAACAGCGAGCCAAAGAATAAAATCAGTCTACTAACCAAAAAAGAGGAGAATCATTTTTTACAATCGAGAAGGCTATTGAAAATAGACGCCTTGTATACTTTCAAATAGCTTTTTGTTACCTCTTAGTGTTTTTATTTGAAATAATTGCTCAGATTTTCTGGTGTGAAAAAAAAAATTGGGAAGATGGAAGTTGAAATAAAGAATAGGCAGTTAAAAAGCAATTTATAATACAAATCTTAAATAAGCGAACAGGTTTAAACGTGCTGTTTCAACATATATGAAGTGTCAAAAGCCTTCAAATCTTTTACAAAAGAGCCACGATTTTTTAAGTGCCATGATTTTTTAAACGCGGAATGCAATTTTTAATCATTGTGTGGCAGTTTGAAACTGTAGTAGCGTCTCTGGCTGGTTTACAAAAACATACAGTATTTTTTTGGCAATTAAAAGTGACTGATTGAGAGATGGAAACAGCATCGGAAAGTGTACAGATTGGGAGTGGTGGATGCATTAAAAAGGTTCTGATCATTCATGCTACAGTGCTGATTTAAATCAACCGGACAAAACGAAGAATTTTGAAGTTTTAAACGCGTTTTTCTCAAATTTGGTTAAGATTAGACAAAAAAAGAAGGTAACAAAAAATGTTAGATTTTCATCAGATTACTATAGTGCAATTTTTTCTCCGAAATTCTCAACCAAAGTTTAATCGAAAATGGGTCATTTTGGCTTTTTTCAATTAACCAAAAATTACGCCGGAACAACTTTGTTAATTGATGAAAAATATATATCAAAAGAAGCCTCTTACACAGTCCAACAAAGTGTACATGTAGCCTAACATGTTCATGTATCCTAACATGTAGTAAAACGTGATTTTTACTTCATAAAAAACAACAAGTTTGCATAAAAACAAATCTAGAACATTTACTCAAATTTTTGGAGATTCAATCTTTCTAGAAGTTTGTTGGGCTGCGTAGGAGGCTTCTTGTGAGATATATTTCTTATCACTTAACAGATTATTTCCAGCGTAATTTTTAATTAATTTAAAAAACCAAAAGGACACATTACAATGGGGTACAATTTTGGCTGGGAATATTGAAGGAAAAACAGCACCATAAAATTTCTGGTGAAATTCTAAGCAACTTTTGTTCCTTTCATTTTTTGTCTAATCTTAACCCAATTTGAGAAAATTCGTTTCAAAAATTCGAGTTTAGTTTCTTTTGTCCGGTTAATTTAAATCAGCGCTGTATTTTAGTTATTTCATTTCTACGATTGCGTATATCAACTGCTATCTTTCAATCTCTTTGTGCATCAACTAAATTTTTGATGGTTTTTTTTTAGAAAACTGTCAATTTTGATTTTTTTTTTCAATTATTGTAGCGTCGTGGGCTGTTTAGAAAAAGTATGATACTTTAATTCAGTTGGTGATTGAAGGTAATTGAATGAGATGTGGAAACAGCATTGCAAATTTCTCCAAATTGGATGCGGTTGATGCAAGCAAAAGTTTTGTCTCACGCTACTCTAATTGTCTTATTTTTTTCAATTGTGTATATCAAATGCTATTTGATTTTCTATGTGCATCAACATAATCCTATAACTTTTTTTGACAAAACTGATACAAGTTAAGGATTAAACTCTGTTTTTGGGAGTTTTATTTTAAATGTAAAAGAGTCTCTGGGGGGCTTACCAAAATGCACCGCTTTGATTTTTTTTTCAAAAGAAGATGATTGAATGGGATGCGGAATCAGCATCAAAAAAGTTTTACAGGTTGGTAGGGTTGGGTGCCTGCAAAAGGTTCTGATTGTCTCATGGTTGTTTGTATGTGTCATTTCTAGGATTGCATACATCACTTGTTAAGTTTTATTCTTTATGTCCAAGCACAATTTTTAAAGATTTTTACGAAATTGGTAAAATATATCGATAAAGCTTAAAAAAGTGGAGGTTTGTTATTTCAAAATTTGTAATAGCGTCTCTGGTCGGCTTACAACATTTTTCAGCTTTAATTTTCATTGCAATTAATATCGATTGACTGAGATAAGGAAAAAACATCGCAGAGTTTACAGATTGGGAGAAGTGGGTGCTTGCGAAGAGTTCTGTTTGTCCCATGCTAACTTTTGTCATTTCTACGGTTGCATAAATCAACTGCTACTTTGCCTTCTGAATGTGCACCAACTAAAGCTTCACTTGTTTTTTTGATACTACTATTAATAATAAATAAATGGAATGTGAAATCAACAACGCAAAATCTTACCATAGTGATTGAATTCAATGTGAAATCAGCATCGCAAAATCTTACGATTGGGACAGATATATGCATTCAAAAAGTTTTGATCGCGTCATGTTTTTTTAATTGTGTCAATTCTTCGATTGCTTATACCAACTGCTACTTCTGCTTATATCAACTGCTATTTTTCATATCACCTACTTCTTTTATATCACCCGAATTTAAACACTTTTTCAGAAATCGATAGAAATTTCTGAAAAAACTTTGATAATGGTAAATTTTCACTCTATTTTCAACTGTATCAGCATCTCTGGCTGTTTTTAACGTACTGCTGAAACTGTCGTATCAACTAAAAGTGATAAAATGAGATATGGAAACAACATCACAAAAAAGACAGATTGGGAGTAGTGAACGCATGCAAAAAGTTCTGATCGTCCCATGATATTCTATTTTAGTCATTTCTACGATAGAATGTATCATTTGATTTTTGTCTTCTATATGTGCATAGAATCAATTTTTATTTTTTTTTCAGCACACTGATAAAAGTCACAAATAAATTTTTAATTTTAGTTTTTCAAATTGTTTGAATGTATAAAAGTCTCTGACTGGTTTTTGAAAAAGCAAGGCTTTATTGTATTTTTTTTCAGTTGAAAGTGAATGAGAAGTAGAAACAGAATCACAGAGGGTAGAGATTGGGAGGGGTGGATGCATGCAAATTGTTCTGATCGTCTCATGCCTTTTCGTTTGTTGCATTTCTACGATTGCTTTTGACATTTTTTCCTAAATTTATTGAAATTTAGTTGATGAGGATTTTCATCTGCCTTTCAACCGCAATAGCGTTTTTTTGGTTTACAAAAATTTAAGGCTTTTTTCGCAATGTAAGTGATTAAATGATTTATGGAAACAACTTGGCAAAGTTTGTAGCTTGGTAATGTGAATGCATGCCAAAAATTCCGATTATTACATGGTATTTTAATTGTGTTATTTCTACCTTTGAACTTATCGTCTACTATTTTCTATTCTAAATGTGCATCAACTTGAGCTTCAAGGTTTTTCAGAAAACTGATAAACTCACTGATTAAATTACACTTTCGGACGTTTTTTGTTTTTTTTTTATTATAAAAGCGTTTCTGGTTGATTTTAAAATTGTACGTCGTGAATTTTCTTTGCAATCAAAAATGATTGAATGGAATTTGGAAACGCTAAGCTTGCATGCGTATGCAAAGCATTGAGGGGGCTGGATGCATGCAAAAAGTTCTGATCGTCCTATACTGTTTAATTTGTTCCAGTGCTACGATTGCTTACATCACCTGTTCTTGTTCATTTTTAGATTTTGGTAATTCCATAGTGTCTCTGAGTTGACCAATAACGTCAAATTTTTTGTTAGATGCGAAAATTGTAATACAGTAATCCACTTCGTTGACCAGTAAGAAACGCTCTTTTTTAAGTTTCAGACGCCATTTTGGAACCAAAAAGACCCATATGTTTTTCATGAAGTCCAATTTTCTGATTTAGAAAAAATCAGAGCAGATCATTTTTTTTCTAGCTTAACACAGTTATTATTTCCACGCAAAAGAAAATTTAGAAAATTTCGTTTGACTTGTAGAAAACTATAGTGTTTTTCTTTCTCGAAAACCATTATTCAAAACCATTGGCGACAAACGCTTTCGTCAAAACAAACAAAAATCACAAAACCATCTCAAGAGATGCTTTAAGAAATTAATTCATGATTTTTGAGAAAACAATGACGAAATGAAAACTTTCGTCGGTAATTTGGTAAAATAGTTTTGTAGAAAAAAAATATTACGACAAAAATTACTCACCAGTTAAAACTACTCTGCAAAACAGAAAACAAGCCCCAGACAATTTTTGTACTTTTTCAATCTCTTACACAAAACCAATTTCACTAAACATTGCGGGCTATTGTAAAACAGTGTTAGTCAAATAAAGCAAAATAGACAGACAATCGGCATAAAATTCAACCCGAAAGCAAAAAGTCCACAAGATCAAATTAATAAATTGTTGGGTTTAAATAAGTTGAATTGCATACACACTCTTCTGCAAGTAAAACATTTTTTCGGGTGCTGGACATCAAGCTGACGGGACTTCAAGTTGAACAGTAAAATTCGCGAAATAATCACAAAGTTTGAATGGTTTGAAAACTGCATCACAAAATCAATCAATTTTGAGATCTTTCTCAACCAATTTTTGCTTTTTCATAAAACGTAAGCCTCTAATTAATGTTTCAGAAAAGTGGAAACGAAAACATTGCTAAAGGCGGTTTTCACATTTATTAGTTAAGCGTTTCAAAATCCGGCCGATGTAACTAACAGATGCAATTCTTAAGTGGCGCATTGTCTAAAATAACTTTAATTATCAACTAAACTTGCCTAAAATCCTTAAAACTAACACTCAAAAGATGGAAAAATAATGTTTTGAGGTAGTTTTAAATTTGAAATTTTGGCCTCATGTCCCTTCGGCTTGAATTTTTGTTGGCCTGTTGTCCTTACCGTTGTGTGCAGCATCATATGCTTCTGCTTAAGTGTCATTTACAAACTGAAGTCTATAAAAATGCGAAGCTCCTTTCAGAGAAGTTTTGTCGGATAAAAATATCCAAGTTAAAAATTGCTACTCGCAAACATTATTGTAAAATTAAGTGCCGACAGTTTCGTTATTATGAAATTAAGTGCCGGCTTTGGTTAAAATGCACAAAAAACATAAAAGCTGTTGTTTACGAGAATCATATCAAAATTTACAAAAAATTTATGCTGCAGAGCAGAAAAAACTAATAGTTAAAAAACTGAATATTTTAACAACCTAATTTTTTAACAACCCAAAAACTTCAAATAGTGGGATGATTGTTGTTAAATGTTTTTGGGTGAGGAAACTAAAGCAGGCTGACTGACAGTCGGGAAAAAATTCAACCTGCAGGTGGGACTAAAATTTTACAAATATATCTCTGCGAATTGACACTTCATCTCTTCCCAAAATGCGCAGCATCATCTGTTTCCACTGGGAGTTATTAATAAATTGAGCTTTGTAAAATGATTCACTGATCATCTCATAGACACGCTTTACTGGAAAAAGAGTCCAATTTGACAATTTGGTGAATGACAAACGCAAAAAACTCGACATTGTACTTAAAAGTCAATTATATGAGAAATTATAACGAGAAAAAAAAACGAATGAAACAAATATAAAAAGAATGCAATATGGAGGGTAATTAAGTTCAGTCTACATCACTGACAATTAATACTGCCTAGATCAGACCAGGCTGCTTGTCATTCACCATTAACTTCTGCCAATTGCAAGCGTTATTGTGAAAGCATTTTTGCAGCGCAGACAAAAATTGTAAGTTGGAAAATCACTGTGATACTTGAAAGTTTTTCGACTTATGGATTTTTTGAAAAATTGCCGGTTTATTGACTTCATGTGCAGAGAAACTTGTAGATCTTCTCTTCTCTTGATCAATGAGGGTTTTTGAATAACTCTTCATTTATTTATACAAAAACGTTAAACATCTAAAGGAACCATCAATTTCGATGTTCCGATTATATTACACTTCAACTTTAATGTTTATCAAAAACATCAATTACAATTTAAACATTTGCATCATTTAAAAGCTTTTTTGAGGGGTTGGAGGAATGTCATCAATTGCTTTTCCAAAAAACTAAAACAAGATATCCGCTGCCAAATATCATTAGAAATGATGTTCTTGTTCTAAATCAGCAAGTCATTGATAAGCAATTGAGATGAGACAATCAATATAAATCACAAATTGCATCATTAAAAAATTTACCTTTCTGAGGGTGACAGAACATCTCAAAACATTGAATGGTAAAAAAATATTATAACAAACACAGAATTTCAATTGTTTTGAACTATTTGAAAATTGAATACAAATTAAATGCTTGCTATATATGTGACTATACTCACTACACGATAGGTTCGATTTCGATCTGCCTTGCGAGTTTTAACACGGAAGAATTTGAACTTTAAAAAATGTTGGCAAGTAACTGTTCTCATTAAAAGTCATTAAAATTATTATTAAAATATTTATGCCAGTCTCAGTCTCCTTCAAGCAATTTTGTCGACATTCAGATTCATCCCAAGGGTCCAATAATTTTGCAAAATTTTCCTCAGTTTTGTTTCATCATTCTACTGTTAAACTACAAAACGCCGAATTTTCACGCTGTTTTTGTTTTTTAAAAAAATAATTATTAAAATTGTTACTTTTATGCATCAAAAACTTGGCACTTTAAAATTTGGAAAAGCAGATCGTTTTTAGATAAAATTACACAACACAAAGAAATTCATTCGAATTAACCTTCATCTAGCCTCTTCATCTTCATTTGACCTGATCATGCAATAATCACAGCGATCCGAGGGGAAGGGGCGGGAGGTGGCAAGTATTTTGAGACAACTAAAATGATTTTCGAGCTCTCCCAGAACACTTTAAAGAACCTATTTATATAAAGGTTTTTGCCCGGCAGTCCAAAATAAAGAGGCCAAAAGCACAGCTTTTGGATACTTTTTAGAAAAATCTTTTTTAAAGTTGTGTTATATTTTAGAAGAATTATAGAATTTTTCAGCCAAAAAAAAGTTTACCAAAGGGTGGTCCCACCATCTCCCCCAAAATCCGCCTTTACAGCACCCGTGCAGTTGTTTGCTCTTCAAAATGTGAACTTAAAATTTTAGTGCTGTTTTTTTGTCTCTCTTTTCTAACCGTTTGCTTTAAACTTCCATGAAATTGTTACTTTTTATCCTGGAGGCTAGATGAAGTTCCTGCCAATTTTCACAAAAATATAAACAGTTTTGTAGAATGTTTTCAGCTCACAAACAATGCTTTCAAGCAGAGGGGGGACTGCCGCCGCCTAAACACACTCGGTGTCGTTCAGTAAACGTGCACGTTTCGCACTCTACGGAACAGCAGAATTGGAACTGGCACTTGCATTCATGCTCGTATTTGAACGTTTGCCAGGCGTAGCTGGCCCCACGTTTGTTGTCTGTGCTCGGGATGGTCATGTTGGCTGAACAACAGAAGAGACTGCAGCCCAAATCATCAATGTCCTCTGGGCAGAACCGACCGCCCATTCCTACGAAAAAGAAAACATGCGTCATATAACTTTTATCGTTTTCGCCAAATTCATCAAACTCTCAATTTTAAAAAGATTAGCCCGTTGCTGAGCCCAAATACTTCAGAATACTCAGACTTTTCCGAACATATTTTCAATGCTCACACAATCTACTATCCACGCAGTAAATTGGTCTGAAAAACAAAAAAATTAATTTTTTTTCGACTAATTTTTTTTCGGTCAGGGTTCCGTCCAACTATTCGCTCATGATGGGACTGGAGTCGGCAAAAAACCATCCATTTTAAAGGGGGATAATAATTCCGTTCATAAGTTTTTATCAAAAAAATTCCATTTTTTCCGCTTATCTCATAGATGACTTTCGACCTTAAGAAATTCCACTTAGAAATTGAGTTGAAATTAGCTGAAGTTTTCCGTCTTTTAAGGGTTCCGCTCGAAAATTGTTATGGAACAATTCAGTTTTATTTAAGAAAATCGTTTTGTGAGCCCATCTCATGAATTATACAAAAAAAAAACAGAAGATACAATCGACCATGGTAATAGCGCAATGCATTTATGTGCAGTTTCTAGAAAAGACGAATAATGAGGATGATTTTGCGGTCCTTTTGCGGGTGAATCTAGGGTTTCTCAAAGGGGTGGGGCGGATTTTCAAAAAAAAAACTGAACGACCTAGTTGATTTTTTGAGCACTCTCAAATTACAAAAAAGACCCTAATTTGACAAAGTTTTCTGCTCCGCAAGATGTTTTTGAGCACTTTTTGGATCAAAGTTAGAATAAGTTGGCGCCAAAAACTTTGCTTAAAAAAATTTGGGATAGATCGGCCGAATATGGATATCGTAAATAGTACCGAAGGAAGACCCCTTTGGGTAGTGAGGGTGCCGAACCCCTGAAGGCGGGGATCTCTAATTACATCAGTGCATATAATGCTTCAAGCAGATTGGCTTTACTTTGAATTCTACTTTATTTCAAACAAATGGCTCCTAACCTTCTAGTAATTTGAGGATGTAAAACAGAAAAACGCCCAATTTTGGGAAAAAAAACAATTTTTGGAAAAAGCATATAATGCTGGAATCCGATTGGCTGACACTGAATTATACTTAATTTCAAACAAAATTGGTCTTAATCTTCCAGTAATTTGAGGACGTAAAGTAGAAAACAGCAGATACGTTGCTAGTGAGAAAAGGCGGTGAGAGTGACCTGAATTGATTTTGTTGGGGTAACACCACATCTCGCTGGCCTGATTGTAGACAGTCCTCCACTCGTTGGTCTTATCATCAGTCCAGTCGGGCAGGTTGACCCGGTTCCTCTTGTTCTTCTCCATCGAGATCAGCTGTCGCTTCTCGTTCACCTCCACCTCCATCGGCGACAGATACTTCCTACAGATAGAATAACACTTGGAGTAATTGTGAAAATAAAATCAAGTCCACTCAACTCTCTACCCCCTTATAGACTAACTCATAACTACTTTTTCCAGTCGCGCCGGTCGCTGACACATTGCCTCGGTCCGTAAAGTCTAGAAACACCGAAATTTGATCGCGGCGGTTTGAAAATGTCCAGTTTTAGTCGCGGCAATCTGGAAATACTAAAATTTGGTCGCGACCGTCTGATCATAACCTCGACCCGGGATGGACTGCCCCATTATTTAATTTGTATTGATAAAGGCTGCCCATGAAATACTCTATTCAAACTGCCTGATCATTCTAATTTAGAGCCCAGGTCATAATCTCGTCCTTAAAACGGTTTAGGAGGTATGATATGATGTGGGTCCAAAACACGCAATCATACATGGAATACGATTTAAGATTTCAGATATTGTAAGATAAAGTCATGTTGGGTCAAGCATAAGCATGGATTAAGGGATAGAAGAATTTGACGCTCTCGAAAGTCCGCCCATTTCACAGTTTGTTTTAACCGTTTCCTTTTCCGGCTGATCAAACCTGAAGATCTTAAAAGGCACCTATGATGTCAAATATGCTACTTTCAAACGCCGGAAAAAACGTTACTTCAGATCATAATGGTCAAAAATTGTCCAGGTTTTGATAAAGTCGATCAGATCAGTTTTAGTTTCAAGAGGCAGGGGCGGATATAAGGGGGAAGCGGAGGGGCGGATTTAAGGGGGAAACGAAGGGGCGGAATTAAGATATAAATGCAGAATCAAAAATGATTCCATGTTCAACAAAAAAGTGCTACTAAACTTAAGTTCATTATTTACCAAAATTTGAGTGATTCATAAAATTTCATACACAATGAAGACAAGAGAGCCTTTAAGGAAAAAGAAATTGAATAATACCTTCAATGAAGGTGCCGATGTTTCATTTTAAGCATCTTATGGAAATTAACTTCAAAGGAAATGTAGAAGTCACTGAAATCCATTTTTGTACTTTTTTGCCCTTTTCGCCCTTTTGTCAAAAAAATGGGCAAAACAAGAAACATTGCATAACCCGTGGCACTCCTCATTTTCAAAGTCACATTATGGTGTTTGAACACACTCACACTCTTCTTTCTTCTAGTTTATGTATAGATTAGACCAAAAAAATTACTCTGATTTTCAAGCTGAAAAAAATAGGGTGTCCTTTGTATCATTTAATCATGTAATTATGCATAATAGTTTTGATAACAACGATGATGAATTTCAAGATTTCACCATGCATATCAACCATTTTGATTTTTGATAATTACCATTATTTACTTTTTCGCAGAACCGCAAGAAAAGTTTTCACATTGAGAGAATATAAACTTTTGAACGAATTTCAAGACATTATTATGAAAAAAAAACTTATATCAGGACAGCTTATCTACTCGTTAGACATATTGTTGTTCTTTATTTTATTGATAAAAAACGGAGAATTATTTTTGGGTTTGTTTTTAAGGAAAAGATGTTAGGATAGGTTTTTAATGAGAGGCAGTGGTTTAAAAATTCGTGCTCATCATCAGCATTCCCATAAACTAATTCCTCGGCTCTGAAAAGACTGTATAGTAACTGACTTGCGTATCCTCTGTCCGATTGTCTTCATGTCTTCTGCCTCCACCCAGCACGTCTGCACTGAGCAAGCCCCACTCTGCCCGTGACACGCACACTTCTTCTTGTGGGTCAACATAGCTGTCACAACACCCCCAACCTAAAAGCAAAACAAGGAGTGAAAGTTGTCAGGGACAAGATTTTCGACCACTTTTGTCCATAAAAATTTGAAAAAATCCAAACTTTTAGGTAAATTATGAACTTTTATAGCCATTTTTGAGAAGATTACTAGGAGTTTGCGACTGAAAACTACCCACGTGAAGGCCAGAACATTTTCAACTTCTGATATTAATCGAATAGTTCCAATTTTACCAAAACCATGGTTTCGGATAATTGTGGTTGCAATCTATTCTTTCTCCCATAACCCATGGAAAGTCCATGGCTGCCAGCAGGGACCACATTGATTTGGGGATATTTTTGGTCAAATTTTTCCAAAAAGTGCTTAAAAACTACCTTCTTGGCCTGTTTTTTCAAAAAGTTCCCTGCGATGCAGAAGATTTGGTCAAAACGAGATCTTTATAGTGGTTTGGGATAGCTCAGAAATTCAATTTGGTCGACCTTAAAAGTCGACAAACTTTTCGAAGTTTTTCAGAAACTCTACCTCCCGAAATTTCTAGATCTACCCTTTGTTGCCACACCAAAGTTCGATTATGATTGAGGGTATTGATACCATTTTAAGAAGAAAAAACACAAAAACGATTTGTTCACGTTTTTACAGAAAACGGCTTTTGCGCTGCTCTGCTTGAGTACTGACAGCAGTTTATGGGTTTTTTGTTAAGTGCTTAGTCAGTCTCGGAATGAGCACAGAGCACGGAGATCCTCAAACTATCGTACTATCAGCTGAGAGGTGGATATATTAGCCAGATCACTAGCATGCGGGTTACTTGAGCTTTTAGATAAACAAAATTGAGTAATTTACCCGCAGCTTTTAGGAAAACTAAGGCCAATTAAATTCTGAGGCTGAAGAACCAAACTTGGTGAATTTGACTTCGAGAAGGCTTTTCTAATGACGCAAGGACCAATTGCGTGACAATTTCTCAACCAATCAGCGTCCTCTAAACTAACCAGAATTTTGGCTGAATTTCCAATACTTCTGATTGGCTGAGACTCTTTTCCGATATTTGGTGGTTTTGATGAGATAGATTGCCCTGACTAGAGAGGAGGTTTTCTCAATTGACCTGGATTTTCCTTACCATATTGTGTCTGGAGAGTGCGTAGTTGGGGTCGTCTCTCTTGGAGAGTGCCTTGAAGAGAGTGGAGAGGAAGTTGAGAGCTAGTTCGTAGCCCACTTTGAAGTTGTCGTGGCATCCCTCATTCGCCACAGACACCCCACCACCTCCCATGCCTCCCATGGAAGAGCTCTACAGACGACAAAAGAAGTTTCGCCATTATTAAACGAAAAAATGTTGAATAAAAACAGCACAGAAAAAAAACAAGTAGAACCAGTTGGTACGGAAGTTGCACTGAATGTTGCAACTAAGTATTTATTCATTGCAAAATTTTAACAACTTTTAAAAAAAATGGAAATTTGGAAGGAAAAAAGTTAGTTACAAGAAGGATATATGTTCCAAAAAGTAAAATGAATAGCACAAGTTTTTGCAATATTGATCTTTCGTTACTGTTTCATGACATCCATTTTTGGTCGGCCCATGCTAAAATTTTTCTTTAACCTCCTTTGGCATTACTTGAGCATTATTTTCCATCACGTGACCTAAAGCGTTATCATTGACCTATTGTATTAACTAGGCTGACCGAAACACAGGAAAAATTGACGAAAGGTTTTTTGAAAAAACATCCCCCTCGAAAATTTTCTCGCTTTTCTGCCGTTTTTTTGGAAAGTAATTGAAATAAAAGCTTCTAAAACAAAAAAAGGCAAAAACAAATGACAGAAGTTTTTAGCGACATAAACAAGAAAAACTAAATCAAATTTGAGAATCAATTTCAGGCAAAAAATTAGCCTGCTGTGAAAGCTTCTAAGGAGCAAGACATTTTTACTCGACACTGAGAAATTTTCTTGAACGCGAAATAATGCTGAAAAAATTTAAAATGATATCACGCTTAACCCTCTACGAGCGTTTTTCCAAGATACATATTATACTACAGAAAACCCGCTTATTCATTGCCAGCTTATTGTTCCGACTTTAGTAAGGAAAGTAAGGGAAAATTTGTGCTCGGGTGGCTTTTTTCTTCCGACAAATTTCGACTTTTTTACTATACAATTTTGACAGAACGTTGTTGTCCTGAGCTTAAATTTGAAAAAAAAATTCATCTGTGATCAATTTTCGAAAAGTTATGGGGGTTTAAGATTGCCATTTTGGCCAAGTTGGAACAATTACCGCGCTTTAAATTTCGCGCGGTTAACGCGTAAGCGGAGATTAAATCCGTCTTACAAATCGTTCCAAATTGATTGAAGGAAGCGTAGTTGCCATAAATGCTCTGTTAGTAGGGACAAAATCTATCACTTTGTACTTTATATGGCGTGAGGGGGAATGATTTTCACAAAAAAATCTCAAAATTTTTTTTCATGTTATTACTGCTTCATAGACCTTAAAAGTCAGTCTGAATATTCAGGGTTTCGCACTGATACGAGCATTCTTGTTTGAATTCCCATTTCGTGAAGCGTAACAAATAACATCAGCAACATGACTACTCTGCTGACTTAAATTATCAGGACACGGAAAAAGTTAAACGTTTTAATCACGCTTTTGCTCAAACTGAGTGAATACCAAACAATAATTGATCGGAAAACAAATTTTATAGAAGTTTACCAAAATGAATGTAGTGCAAAATTTTGAAGTGAAATTCGGACCCAAAGTTTTGCCCTAGAAAAAGTTAAGGTTGGGCTCCTTTTGGTCAAACAATATTCCGCAAAAACTACTGGCTTACAACTTTTGCTTTTAACTACTAGGTTGAGAACTTTGCTCTTAACTACCGGGTTAAAAATCCGCTTTTAACTACTTGGTTAAAACTAACTTTTGACCTAAAAGGGTCATGTTTGGCTTCTTTTAGTCAGTCAATCACGATTCCGCTAAAAAATTCATTTACTAGGATGGATATTATCTCCCAAATTAGTTTCAAATAGAGAAAAATTTTGCTTTGATAGTCAAAAGCAAATTTTATTGCATAAAATACTAATTTCTGGTTTAAAAACAGTTTTTGTTTATAAAAGTTTTTAGAAATTATATCCATCATAATTTTAGAAATTATCATTCAAAAAGTTTTGTTGTTTTGAGCTTATTTTTCAAAAGATGTTTTACCTGTGATCATTTTTCGGAAAATTATGGGGGTTTAGAATTGCCGTTTTGGCCAAATTGGAACAATTACCGCGCTATATATTTCGCGCGATTAACACGTAAGCGGAGATTAAATCTGTCTTAGAAATTGTTCCAATTGGTTGAAGGAAGCTTATTTGCCATAATTTATCTGTTAGTAGGAGCAAAATCTATAACTTTGTACTGTATATGGCGTGTGAGGGTTGATTTTCACAAAATTCTCAATTTATAAAAAATATTGGTTTTATTTTATTACATTTATTATTTCATGTTATTACTGCTCCATAGACGGTAAAAGGCAGTCGTAACATTTAGGTTTCGCCCTGATACGAGCAGTCTTGTTCAATTTCACTGTTGTTTTTAACGACTGAAAAATAGCATACGATGAACAAGTTTTTTATTGTTTGATTAGTAAATAATGCAAAAATTTGTAACTTCAGCTTAAACTGACTCAATATGACTGTTCACTCTATCTTCGTTCAAAAAAATTTTGGCAACTAGCTTTCATTTGTCAAAAGTTTTCAACAGCTATCGAATCACGACTGAACGATTTTGTGTATGAAATGCCATTGGAGCTTATCTGACTTTCATTTGTGGCAGCTGATTAGCCTGAAATAAAAGTGAAGTTATGTTTTTCCTATTTTGTTTGTTTGCAAATGTTGGCGTCTTAATAATCCGATTTAGGACAAGGGAACTGTCACCTCTGGGGGAGCGACTCCGCAAGAGCACTCAGTAGACAGATACCCGTCCCCACATGCTGTGGCTACACTTAGAGCAGCCGCAGCCCCCACGAATGCCTCCACAATGGCCCTCTCCTTGGTGTTAGTCTGCATTATGGGAGAGCGGAACAAGTAGAGCAGTCCTTTCATCGGAGTCCTCTTGTCCAGCCCCTCACAGCGCCACATCTCATTCTGTAAACACGGGACATTATTTTATGCAGCACCAACCGATAATTTTTGTCATTTTGTTTTGGATTATTTTGCCATGGTCGATTCAACGAAAAACGGACAAAAAACTACCCCCTCCCCCCTCCCCCTCCTTCCTCAAAATTAATGTATATTGGCGCCTACGGCGCCTTTAGAAAATTTTTAGGGTCCGTTACCATAAATGGATATTTCAAAATAGTTCAAAGGGGGACTATTTGGGTCGGCAGGGGGTCGAATCCCTGAGGGGGGGGGGGGGCAGACTAAATCCGTTCCTGGACAGGACATGCATCAATAACTTTGATTGAATGAGACGATTTTGGAAAGTTCTGCCTCCGAAGCAAATTGAACTCTTTTGATAATGTCTGCCACAAGTGTGGGCTATGATCCAAAAAAATTTATGATTTATTTTCTCAGTTTCGCAGGCGATTTGCACAATGGCGGGGATTAGAACAAGAGAAATCAAAAAGTTGCAACAAATTCCTATCTGAGTTTACTTGACCGAATTTTTTGACCAAATTTTTGCAGAATCATAGCATAGTATGACCGTAACATTGCTAAAGAATGTCAATTTAATAACCACAATTCTAAGTCTGTTCTTGGCTAAAAACAATATTCAAGTTCAGATCAAAGTGATCATAGCTCAAGGGTGCAGTTAATTTCAAAGCATTAGGACTAAATTTGCATAAAGTTTTAGCAAGCCTGCAGAATTCAAAGGAGATACCAGGCTAGGTTGAAGCGCCCTTGCTTGCTAATACTCAGTTTCTAACTGATATACAAGCTGCAATATTCTCATTTTTCCATTTTTTTGCTGTTGAAATGTGTATGTGACCTAAAATAATGTATTGTGGAATTATGGCGCTCCGGTAGTGATAGTGCATAGCAAGCACATTATTTCGGGGGTCAAATCGCACGCGTGCTGCAATTTGCAAGGTGAGCTCTTGCAAGGAAGTCGGAGCTTAATGAACGCCGCTTATATGCGCTCTTATGAACTTAAATAATTAATCTCCGGATTAGGTCTCCGGGCTGGTTGAATAAAAAAAATTGGACAGGGTACCTTGAAAAGGTCCGTGCAGGTCTCCAGTCCTATTCTGGTGCCCGCGTAAGCCATGAGGACAGTGGCCCTGGGGAATGCACTGCAGGTCAGTCGGGCCAGTTTGGGCAGGTGGGGCAGGTACCTTCTGCACCAAGCGTCCGCATCTCGCACATAGTCCGAGTCGTAAGACCTGAGAAATAAACAAGCACACGTTTTCGACAAAACCAGGGTTTGAGTTGGCTCATAAGAGTTGTGTGACTGTGATTTTTTGAAAATCCTTGACGATCTGTAAAGTCAATTACTCGGCAAAAGCTGAAAAACGATTTGTCTACAAATGAAACACTAAAAAATGATTTTTTTTTGTCCTTGACATTTGTTTTACAAAAATTTGGCTTATACTTTGCTTTTAATGCTTGAGATAAAAATGATACGATGTCTATGCAGCTTTTTCTATTTTTGATATCAAAATGTTTGTGGAAGTGAAGTAGAATAATATCAGGAATGATAGCAAAGAATTCCGTCGAAATCACAACGGTCGAATTTAGAAATTCACTATTGAGTTCGTGAAAAACTTATTTCGTTCCCAGTTTTGAAATTTGTCTTAGCGCCTGCTTGGGTATCAAGGTTTTTTATTGTTAGAAAATTTTTGAAGAATTTGAAAAAAAAAACATTTATTCCCAAGATAGTGCTAAAATTAGGTTCAAAAATTAAGGTAGTCGAATAAAAACTAATTTTTCACGCTTAAGCAGAATAACTGATTGCCCTGTTATAAACCTGTTGGTTCGCTTTGTTGTCTCGAATTTAGACTGCCAAGAAAATTTCAAACTGCTTATGAAAATTTTTAAAGTTGTTTTCTGCTTCCAATTGAAACGGTTTTACTATAATATATCACTCGTCCCAATCCAATGGGTCTTTTGGCTCCTAATTTTGCGCAAAAAAGACTATGAAAAAACCAAAGATAGCTGGTTGCTATGCAATTAGCATTGAATTTTCCGGCCACAAAAATAGTAAGCAAAAAATAAATAGAATTGCGTCGTTTCTTAACCATGGGGGGTTGAAAAAACCGAAGAGATTTGATTCGACAGTTATAGTAAATGAAGTAAGTTTCACAAAATTTGTGCCGAAAAATGAGTAGAAAAAAAATTAAGAAGTTTGAAAAATAAAAATAAACTATTTTTTTTTAAATTTTTTGACGAAAGTTCGTTTTTTAAACTATGAAGACGCTAAAGAAAATATTGAAAACTATTCAAGTGGAATTAAACTAAATTTTTTCGGCTTTAAAAAGCTGCCGGTTAAAAAGCCTGCTGACTCGCTTTATTCGCTCGAGATTAGACTAAGAATCAAAATTTTTTCACTGATTTTCTTGATACTGAGAAAGTTTCTGGATTGTTCCTAGGGTCGCTCCAATTAAGCCTGAAATAGCTTCATTAAGATATGTCAATGGAGCCATTTCGATGCTTATATGTTGTACCAGGGTTGAAAAAAAATTGAAAATAAAAATAAAAACAAAACACGACAAAGTTTTCCCCCACTCTTAATGGTCAGAATTAAAAAAAAAACAAATGAGAACTTCAGAAAAAAATAAAAATGTCTCCCAAATGGGTTGTTTGTTTTGTTTTTTATCTGTTTTCTTTCCTCCGCGATTTAGGGTTTTCTAATATTCTGGCCACGTTCCGAAGTGGTTGCAACATATATGACACAGAGTGCTTTTTCTTCTCGAATTGGGGTACCTAAAGGAAAGAAAGCTGGAAATTGTATACTAAGCGTTTTTTTCGATAGACTCCATGCATTAACTCAATGAATCCCGGGTTAACCGCCATACAAAAAATTCTTGTGATACAGATAAACATTTATGTAAGGAGGTTAACCCGAGATTAAAATAGTCGTAATTGGGTTTCCAAAAAAATATATAACGTTTCTTTCAGTATTGAGAAAAAATGGTTTGAAAGTTTCCTTTTTTGGACTTACTTACAGCGGAAAAAGTGAACGATCCTATCAAACAACTCCCCATCTGATATAAAACTGTTTTCTTTTAAGTTAGTAATAAGTTTTCTCATTTTAAATTTTACAACTCCCTCTTACAATCAACTCGCTTGACGCACCTTCAGAAAATATGCGCACGTCTCGCCCATAAAAAAAATGTGTCAAAATCTCGTTTTAATCATCTGAGAGCTCCTACCGAAACATAAGTTCTTCCTGAGCGAGTTCCATCTCTCTGAATTGAGCCATGGTATCGTAGTTAGGGAGCCTGGATATCTGAGTTGATTCAACTGGTATAAGTGAAGCCAGTAAAAGAGTTAACAGTAAAATTGTGAAACTGCTCCAGTTTGCAAAATTCTTCGAGATTCCTGAATTACTAATTCTTGATGATTGCTGTTTTAGTCGCCTGCTCATGAAATTGGGATAATCCAAATTTAAAGGTTGTCTACTTTCGGTAAGGTTAATAGACATATTTAAAAAAAAACTGGGTTGCCCTTTTCGTTTTTGGAAATATTAGGCCAAATTTGAGCCAAAATGAACTGAGTTGAGTGTGTTTAGATCTCGAAATTGAAGCAACATTGAGGTTCTGCAGTAAAGATGTCAAAGCGTAAAGGCGGATTGTAAATCAGACTTTGTTTGGGACTTGACTTTCGGTCTCAGGGGCGAGCTACGCAGTTAAATAATTGTGGAAATAATTAATTAAGCAGGTATTCTGTGTGGTATGAGGCGATTGTGTATTTGTCTGTTTATTGACTGGTGTTTGGTAATTATGGTTCAGATTTAGTGAGGTAAGGGTTCCCGTCTGGGTTGAGAAGAACCGTAGAATTGATTAATGTGTTTGAAGTGTTTCTTTTTCTTCTCGCTTCTTTCGGCCCAGTTCGGGTGTTGTAAAACAAGTTGACAATTAGTCGTGACCTGTTATCTCCCCCCTTTGAGAAGACTACCCGCTAACTTTTTGACAAAGCCCAACTAACAGAAGGCCCAGTTAGCATAAAATCAGTTAAACTCTCTCAAGTAAGAAGAAAATTGTTTCTAAATGGTTACAGAGTTTTGTTTAGAAGCTAGCTTATGAAGTGTTCTATTTTGAAATGAAAACATGATTTTAACGTATCTCTGTTTTCCGAAAAATATATATTTGGTCTTTATCTTACAGGTTTGCTATCGATACGGTTTTTTAAAATCAGAAATCAATTATGATAACTAAAAATAGATTATTTTATTTGTTAATGCAGCAAAGACAAAAGTGAAAACTTAACGTAATCGATCATAAAAACTTCAAACGGTGTTCAATGCGTAACTTCAGTACTTTCTTCTGATAAGGATCAGAATTAGACTTCATAACAAACAAACTCTTCATAAGAATATGTTGTCACATTTTTAACCGAGACCAACAAATTGATGTTTGTACTGAATTCGTTGTATAATTTTTCTGCTTACTGGGTTTTTCTGCTAGTTGAGTTATTTTATACTTAGGTTGTAGGTCGAACAAACGTAGAGGAGTCAGCGATTTATGGTCACAACAGGCCAATAAACTCTTAGCAGATTCCCAAACTCGATCAACATTTTTACGACTCCAAAAAATGTCACAACAGAAAAGAAAGCTCTGTTTTAGGTCTGCTAGCACCGAAATATTAAGATCCCTTCTGATTAACTTCCAATAAAGATATATGCCCGGATAGCTGGATATTTTGGAACTAAATTGCAATATATCCTGGAGCCCGAGGCTTATTTGCCGGGCTCAAATCTCGCTAAGAAAGGAAAGAGCAACCCGATTCAAAGAGTGTCTATAGTCGGAGGATTAGGGATCCTGTTTGAACCGAATCCACTGGAGCTTTTCCGGAAGGCTAAAAATCCGAGCTAAATTTATTTGATGGCAAACTTCAAGAAGTGACAGGTCAAATTTTTATTAATGAATTTTAATCTTTGACCAAAAGAGGTTCAAACTTTGACCAAGATTCCATTTAGCTGTCAGTTTCTCCTTGAAGTGATTTTGCGCTAATTGGTTAAAAGTTATCCAAGTTCAAAAAGTGAGGTATAATAAACTTAGTTATGTCCGTAGAAACGCGGGATCTTGTCAGTCGGAAACAGAATTTGCTCGGATAAACTGGGAAGAAAGGTCGCAATAAATTAAAAAGTAGCCTTTTTGCCCCGGGAATTGGCAAAGTGTTTGGCGTAACCTGATCCGAGCAGATTAAGTGCCCAAGGTCTGTTTGTTTTCAGACCTAATCAGGCCGAATTTTTTCATGTCTCGATTTGAAATCATTTCACGGCACTGGTTAAAAAAGGAAGCCAAATCAGGAATAAATTGTAAAATCAAATTATAAAGCTAAGCTGGTGAGTTGAAGTATTTTTCAAAAATTGTGAAGAGTTGACCATAACAAACTTAATTTTAGATTTGTTTCATTTTACAGTTCAGGGCTTTTCATGATTTGTCGACAAAACCTGCCGCTAATAGTTAATTAAGCTATTAGTACTTTTTAAATAGCTAGTTCAGAAGCATTAGTGTAATGTAAATTAGTTCAAGGAAAATAGGAAATAACTTTGGAAGCAACTATCATGTTAAATTTTGAAATTCTGACAAACAACAGGTAAAATTTAAAACTTGTCGAACAAGTAATACACGCTGATTCGACTTATATTACCATGTAATTATTTTGGATCATTGTTATCAAAGAATGGTATATTTTTAACATGGTATAAACATACCAACTCTGCATCTCACAGCTGCAAATTCTCAAGCTTAAAAGAGAGAGTCGGCAGATCGAATTAAATAATTGACTTTGACCAACAAGCAAATCTAAATTTCTCAGCCTCGTCCGAAAGTACTTGTCACCTAGTTGGCAAAAAGTTATCTTTTAGTCTAGTCACAGTTGAACTTCAGAATTCGAACTGAATATGACAGATTAATAAACAGAGTTTATCAGAATAATGAAGCAAAATAGAAGTAACCTGTTTGATTTCGACAGACTCGGTCGAAGCCCTGATAATCCAATTAGTTAACCCTTTTATAATGAAGCCTTATTTATGATATGAGTTTAAAATGTAACCTAACCATT
The DNA here is from genome assembly GCF_963678635.1 of Symsagittifera roscoffensis. Taxonomy (NCBI): domain Eukaryota; kingdom Metazoa; phylum Xenacoelomorpha; order Acoela; family Convolutidae; genus Symsagittifera; species Symsagittifera roscoffensis. The sequence continues at coordinate 21,414,055 of NC_087064.1, forward strand.
TCCTCCGCATATATAGATAGTTGATAGTATCATCCCATTGCTGTAAGCTTTGGATAGATACAATTAACTTCTGAAACAAGCAGAAATTACAGTGAAAATTCGAACACAATTTAAAAATTTTCAACTGTTTAACTAACAGTTTCCAGACACCGATGGCTCGGAGCTATTTCCCTTTGAAAGGCATAGCACAGTGTTTAAATATGCGTGGATATTGACCCAAGAACTTAATTTTTGCCCTCTGGCAATAGAGCAGAGGGGGCTCACGTAAAAGATTCTCGCAAAAAAACTGAAATTTTTTTTGTCAAATTTCTCAAAACTCTCCCATAAATAACTGCAGATGATATGCTAATAAGTTGATGGCATATTGAGTTTGGATAATTGTTTCCAGATTTCTGCCATGATGGGATTTTTTTTATTGTTATAGTGTAAATGATAATCGAATCCGTTCCCTTCTTGAAAACGAATTTATTTATTTAATTGACAGTAGATGAAAAGTGACTCGAATGTAAGTGTCAGTTGTCGTGCACAGCAGGGGGTTGTTGTAAAAGCGACCAGGTGGTCTCTTTAGAAGTAGCACCACCTGAAAACAACTCAAACAAAAAAGAAACAAACAAAACACAATGAAAAAAATTCTTGCGTTTCAAAAAAAAGCAGTTGCAGATCTGCTCAAATATTAGATTTTGCCACAAAAACTGACACAAGATTTAATAATTTCAAAAATATATTGTCACGAAAACTGACAGAAGATTAATAATTTCAAAAATAGGAGCATTGAGAAAATACGTTAAGACTCGAAACTAGAAAATTCAAAATTGAATTTTATTGTCGTTTTTTCCATTGGATTAATTTTTTCAGTTTATGTGATCAGACAAAAATTGAAATCTAAAACAAGCGTGATAGTAAGACACTTTCATTTATGGAATTTTAGAAGCAAAATTTAACCTTGAAAAAATTATGAAGTTGAATTAAAACTTGTCGGCCAGTTTTTCTTCGGGTATGATTTTAAACCAGTTCATGCAACTTATGACGGGGATTAAATCGGAAGGCTGGAAACAAAAGCAGCCCTGGAAATGCATTTTGGTGTCTCAATGGTGGATTAGTGGGGTTGAGCTAAACTCGAGAGCTTCGAAGTGAAATTGGTAGGGGGTGAAAATTGCACTAAAAGCAATTTGGTCCTCTGGGATGAAAGGAAATATGGGTTGAACAGTCGGCTCAAGTATGGAGTTTGAAAAAGATCTTTCTTTAAAAAAAGATTGAGGAACGTTTTAATGCCACGTCACTGCCTATATTTTTCTTCTTTTTTTCCAAATTAATTAAGATTTGACCTTGCTAGTCCTTCAAAAAGAAACAACTTTTTTGGTTCTATATAGTTAGATAAAGATAAGAAATGCAGTTAAATCCCGTCAAAACAAAGTCGAGGCGAATCTGAAATTAGTTGAGATATGGTTTTATCGCTTTTTTATCCAGAATCTAACTTGTTGCATCTCGTATTCCAATCAGCAACGTATTCCTATCAGCAATTCCTATCAGCAACGATAGTGTAAAGAATATACTACAAGCGGCCAAAACTAGAGTTCGAAACTTTCAGAAAATTGTCATACTACTACAGTGTCGATTTGAATTACCCGATGAACGGATTAAAATTGAAATTTAAGACGCGTCTTGCTCAAATTGGGTTGACCTTCTGTGAAAAACGAAAAACTTGCTTCGAATTTCAACAGTAAGATAAAATTTCATTTTGTTTTGCAAAGTTCAGGCCCAAAATGTTAACCTAAAAAAGATAGCTTGGCTTTTTTACGCCAAAACTACAAATTCGATCACTGACAAAGGTTCATCAACATGAGCTTCTTACATAGACCACCAATGGAAAAAGATACTCTCCAAAACAATATACAAATTAATTTATTTTTGTTTGATACACAAAGAAGGACGTTTTTGCCAAGTTAAACAACAACTATTTGTCCTAAAATAATTTTATAAAATTTTGCGCAGGTTTTTGGAGAGTACACCTTTTCTGAAGTTTGCTACGCTATGCAAGAGGCTGAATTTGATGTAATTGTGTAAGTGATCGATTAGGGAGTTTCGGAGTGTATTTTGATTGACTGAAAAAAAGCAAAAGTGATTCATTTTAGGGCAAAATTTTTGTCCCGAAATTCGCAAAACAAAATGCACCGTAAAAATTCAGCTTAAACTCAAGCAAGTTTTGTTTTCATCGTTTTACACCTCAGGTGAATTCAATTTGAGAAAAACGCGTTTCAAATGTCAGTATTTTTTGTGAGTTGTTCATTTTGTTTGATATATTCACCTTTGGTATTGATTAGATACCTATCAACTATGTTACGTATCGACCATTGGTCGATCATTTCACTGTTCGTAGCTGTTTTAGAACAGGCATTTTAATTCACACTTAATCTTTGTTATTTTTTTGGTTCCTTAGTTAGTGTACTTAACTTTTACATATTCAGGGTCAGTATTAGAATAGTTTTTATGGTGCAGTCAAATGAATCGAATCTGCGGGGGATTCCTGCATTCTGACTAAATCACACCATGGAGCCATCACATTCCTAGACCCACTGGAGTGACTTATTTCAATTGGCCAATATAGCAAAGAAGAATCTGGACATCGACAATTTGAGTGGACCAGAGGTACCAGAAAACCAGATTCCAATCCTCGAACAGCCTACAAGAAGTGAGTCGGTAACGGAACAAGCCAGTCGGGAGGCTAGAAAATGGATTGCAATAAAGACTTATGAAGCTGCCGAAGAGAAGGGAAAAAATGACGCCAGAAAGAAATTCGGAGGTTTGAGAAGAGCAGAAGCCGACAAGAAGTTGTGATCCATCTTATTTCTAATCCTTAGAAATGAAGGGAAAAGGGTATTCTCTCAGAAAAACCCTGGAGTAAAAAATTTATTTATCTCTTTTAGAGAGACTTGGGACCTGTTGAACCTAGCTTTTAACAAACCTCCAAACTCTACATTTGAGAGGTACAAATTTCTAAACCGGAAACAAAGAGACAGGGAATCCTTCTAACATTTCTGGAGAGCACTGGCGGACCTAGCTAGCACGTGTTACCTTAGAGAGTCTGACGAAACTAAGTGGATCAGAGTAGTATTTATCTGCAAAATGAAAAATAGCGAGTCCCAACGGAAACTTCTATCCGCAACCTTCAGTCCCTCAGAAGCCTTAAGTCAGGCCCTAAGAGACAGAAAAGGATATTTCAACCATCAGAAGCTGACAAACATGGCGAAAGCGACCATCGGGCTAAGCTTCAAATCATTGAATGTAAATAACCAAGGTAATATGGAAACAAGTCTTAACATCGAAAAAAGCAACAATTGTAAGAAATGCGGAAAAACCTATTACAACGGGACACCTAAATTTCTGTCCAACCGGAAATATCATGTGTAAAAACTGTAAGTATAAAGGTTATTTCGCAAACTTATGTAAGTCGAAGAACAAAAGACCAAGTATAAATTTTGTAAACGATTATAACAAAACTGAAATTTGTAAATACGTCCTGTCGGAAGATTCCTGGAGCAAAAACCAAGAAGCTTGTGGAGAAATTAACTCCGGAACAAAAGCGGTCAAAGTGACGACGATGACTACTCAGTATTGAGCGTGAAGACGATTTACGACCAAAATGGATTCGAAACAAAGAAATTAGTTAATATAAATTTCGGGTGGGAAAATATTGTAAACATGAAAAGATTGTAAATATGTAATACCTGTAGATTCGGCCAGTCCAGTGGTTTTTTAAAACAGAATGTGTCACATGAGTTGAAACTACGATACCCCAACTTGAAGATACCACCTGTAGATAAACGTACGAAACAGTTGTTCTGCGGTCTCACAGACAGCACAGTTTTTTTGGAAAAACAGTAGTCCGAACTCGATCCAACGGGTGAATATGTGAAGAAGCCCCTTTTTTTCATTACGGGAGAACACGAAAGAAACATTCTGGGCATTGACAACCTTCCAAAACTCAGAAAAGAAGTGAAACAAAAGAGGTGTCCCTGCCGATCTGTACAGTCAGGGACCCAACGGGCAAGAGTAAATCAAATACCTGAGAATTTTTAACTTATGAACTTTTTGCGAACTTTAAAAACTTGCTTAATAGAATCGGCAAGATACCAAACGATCGTAAAATTACACATTTTCATCCCCCTTTAAGACCGGTTCAAGCAAAAAGCAGAAGAGTGCCGTTTTATTTGTTATCAGGAGTAAATAAGCGCTAAAAGGGAGGGAAAAAGAGGACCATATTGAAAAACGCGGGAAATGCGACAAAGATTGCTTCATAAGCCCAATCGCTATAACTCAAAAGAAAGACGGTTCAATTAAACTGGCTATTGATTCAAAACTTTTGAATGATCAGATTTTTAAAAATTAATACCCGATGTCCAATATTCACGAATTGATTAAAATGTAGCTGTACAACTGTCAGAGAAGACCGACCGGAAGGTCTGGTTTAGTAACCTAGATCTAAGTAACGTTTATAGACAACTCCAAGTACGCGAAAAGAAAAGCAAACAGTGCAATTTTTGTTTAACACGAGGAGATACTACTGAGATTTACAGATCGTTAACAGAATTTTAAGGACGTGGCGATATGCCCAACGAGTTTCAAAGAGTCCTGGACTTAATCCTAAAAGGAATTACGTTCAAAAATTGTTACATAGATGACATACTAGTGGCTTTTAAGGGTATAATTGAATAACACAAAGCAATCGTGCAAAGGATACTTAAAACCTTAGACAGAGGCAACATGGCAGTGAAATGGGGGAAATGCGCTTTTTTACAAAAAAATATAGAATGGCTTGGATTCGAAAACCGATGTAATAAAAAAAAACCTCCCAATCCCAAAAAATATCTCCAAATTTCTCGGTTCGATCAATCAGTATATTGATCTCGTTGCGAACCATTCCCTCCTAATTTCTCCATAACGTCAGTTACTTACTAAAAAGTCAGTATAATATTGTGATAACAGTCAATCTATTGCATTCAAAATACTAAAATCCGAAATTGTAAATATGACCGAGAAAAGTCGTTTCGACATCAAAAAAAAGAACAGGATTAAAAATAGATGCCTCACTTAACGGCCTAGGGTCCACAATTGAACTGTTCTAAGGGGAGACTGGAAAACCGTTGTGTTTGCCTCGAGATTTTAAAATAACCACAAAATAAAATGTTCATTCAACCAACTAGAATTGTTAGGTGCAGTCTGGGTATGTGAGCACTTCAGAAACTATTTAAACGGCTCAGATTTCAAATTTTTTACGGACCAGAAGGCGCTAATTTCCCCATTTTCGGCAAACCACAGCAACAAAACTATGCACAGCAGATTAAACCTTTGGGTGAACAGATTTTATTTAGTTAGTTTTAAAATTTCACATATTCCGGGTAAAGATATGTTAATTACCGACCTTTTATCTAGATTACCCTCAGGCAGAGCGTTAGATCCTTCCCACTACGATGAAGAATTCGTCGTGGCTTCTATTGACGAAATTAGTAATATTTAACGTATCCATCCACTTTTATTCCTGGAAATAGAGTAATTGTAGATCGACCGTCGGTCTCTGAAAAATCCAATTGAATATACTAATCTCCTGTCGGGAACAATTAATTCAAGCGACATGATTGGTCGAAATTCTACTGATAGCTCTTTAGCTTCTTTTAAACTTAGAATTATTGCTGCTATCATTTCTTGTATTGCCAAGTCGCTAAAAATGTGTGAAAATTTGCACGTCAGGCCAGGCAATTGCTCATTAAATTGCCTTCCGATAGTAAACTCCAAATTAAAACAGAAAAGCATCTCATTGACGAATAAAGGCCTGTTATGTTTCATATTGCTCAACGTAATATTTATCGCACAAAAATTGAAGACCGCGGGTACAACCTCTTCTAAATTATCTGATCGTTCATTAATTGTCCCGGAGGAAGATAATATTGCTTTGAATACTAAAGATGTCCTTCTCTATAACATTCATGCGGCCTTACTGAAGCAATTTCATACTTATCTGCCTCTCTGCTTATACCACAAAAACATATTTTTCCAAAAATTCATCACAAATCATGAACAAGGACGACAAAATTTAATGGGATCTAAGCCCGACTCTGATATTGGGACGCCCACTGAAAATTCATAGATCTCATATGAAAAACTAAGAGAAGGACCTGCATACTAGAGACGCTTGTAGTGCCAGCAGGTGGCCGCTTATTTACAGAGAAATATACCACCATGGCAAATCTTGCAGGCAGTGTTTAAAAACCAGTAAGAGCTGAAGAGGAAAATGTCGCCACCCATGAAGACAATCCGGGCAAATTCTCAGAAGAGGATGAACATTGGGAACCTGACCCCGACACATGGAAAACGCAGTCACTGACAGATATTAATGTCATTCCGGCTTTACCATAGAAATTGACACGCTCATATTTTTCCTCTCTTTCGCTAAAGTTAAATTCTTGGGACGGCTTGATCGATGAGTAATTCGAGGATGTTTCGAACAGCAATACCCCAATTAGCTATGAAAAAGACAATAACGTTGATTTGAGTGTTACATGTGAACATAATACCCCACTCTCAGAATACGAAGATCTTAGCGGGCCATCAGTCGCTGCCCGTTCTTGCAGACTCATCAACATCCAGGATCATCAACATCTGGTTCAGCAATTGAACCAATAGTGCTGAACAACACAACAGAGGAGACTACCGCATCGTCTATCAGACGAGACCATCAGCCAGACCCAGAAAAAATGTGGGACCCCACAGTCTTACGGGGAGCACCAATATATGGATTATTTAGAGGAACCTTAGCCATTACTCAGACTTGAGATCAATTCTGTGAAACCCCCTGCCTTCTCCTGCTGGTCACCTTACGAATTTTTTTACCCCTCTCACTAATCCTCCGTAGGATTAATAGCCGAAACAACCCTTAGACTTGCTTCAATTCATAGAGTAATTCGGTGCCTCTTTAATTAAAAACTCCACGAGTTAATTAAATTTCATTTGTCGACTATTTTAATCATTTTTAAAAAGATAATTTTTGCGCTTTTTTTACATTACTCCATTGTTTTGTTTGTGTGTAAATTTAAGCTTACATTTGGTAGCGTAGATTTGTTTTAATTTCTTTGTAAGTGTACACTAAGTAAATTATGTAAAATTTACCCATTTGTTCATTTTTGTACATACCAACCTCAATTGTGGATACCAAATTTTCGTTCTGTTCATTTCATTTTGTTTTGTGCAGCTTTTAAATTTTGTTCGATCTAGGTTGAAGGGGAAATGGTTGTATATAAATTTTAGTTTCAGTAGGTTGTAAAATTGTGATTTTTTCTCGTTGGAGAATGTTGTGAATTGTTCATTTTGTTTGTTCTTTTGACCTTTGGTATTGATTAGATATCTGCCAACTATGTTACGCATCGACCATTGGTCGACCATTTTACTGTTCGTAGCTGTTTTAAAACAGACATTTTATTTCACACTCAATCTTTCTTATTCTTTTATTTCCTCAGTTAGTGTACATAATTTGTAAATATTCAGGGTTAGTGTTAGAATAGTTTATTAATGAAATGCGTTTTTCCCGGATAACTTAAATCAGCATTGTATTTACTTTGCCAAGGAGCCTGGTTGGGGGGTAACTTGATGATAGAGGGCCCGAATGATGGAAAAACTTATGTCAATCAAAACCGTTAGTAACTCCAAATGGCTAAATGACTTCTGCACAAAACCGAAGTCATTATTAGTAGAAAGTTCATTATTAGCAGAAAAGTTTTGCTATACAAATTGCACAGATATTTGTATAAATTGTTTTTTTTTTAAATTTTGGATCTGTTTAACAATGTCGGCCAATAAAGTATCTACTAAAGAATCGCCACTCTATGAATGAATACAGCAAATTAGCACTGAAACTATGTATTAAGAATTCTAATTTTGCTGAATTCTGATTGATCGAAAAGATGACTAACCTAATCACTTAATCTACTCAACAATCTCTCTCCCCAAGTAGACCTTTCCTTTTTTGCTAAGCCAGTTATAAGTTTTTTCCAATATCGACATCAATTTCGCAATATCTGAAAACTCATGCACCTGCTTAGATTTTAATTGGTCAATATTGTTTTTTAGTCTGGATCTAATCGATATTTAAGATTTTTAATATTATGATTTTTTTAGGTTTTGACTTTTGTGAGTTTTTTTTGAGTTTTTTTCCGGTTTCTTCGAGATTGTTATTAAATTCTGATTGACGGAAAACAACTGAAAATTTTTTTCGAGCCTTCGTTCCCTCCATCATCAGGGACGCCGACAAACTTTGCGTCTCGAAAAAATTCATCAATTGTTCAAATCATTTTAATTGAAACTCGTTTTTTGTTGAAATGAATAAGCAGCTATTGACTAAATTTGACCATAAGCCGCTAATGACTAAATTTGAAACTAGTATTTGTTTGAGGTGAACTATGCTAAGCTTCGTTCTATAGATTGTCAAAAAAGCTCACACTTCCCTTTAAAACTTTAAAAGAAAATTAGTTTCAACCCAAAGTGCTTTTTATTTTCGTTATCAACCAAAAATTGAACACGGCAAAATCATTGCTCAATGTTTTTGAAATATTTGGCCTTAGTCAGCCAAGAATACGTTTAGTAAAAAAAAGCTCATAACAAGCAGAAGCTATTAAGGTTCCAACTGCCAAATATGCTCCTATTGAAAACTTTTTGGAACCAAGCTGGAATCCTCTCCTCAATGCGGTTTGAGAGGGAGGGTGTTAACTTGGTTCCAAAATGAAAGAGAATTGAGAATCGACGTGCACCGTTACGTATTTTAAAACCAAATTAAAAAATTGTGTAGGGGATCTTTAAATGGTCACTTAGGGATGCAGATGCGAATTTGATCCAATTTTTGATCCAAAGTGATCTATATACTTTTAGGTAGTGAAAACAAAATCCAACCCTATGCCATTATATTTTTTCTATTCTTCCCTATGTTCCAATCTACCTTATAGTTATTTTCTTATTTAGACTCACTTTGGACCAACAACTTGCTCAAATTGTTCCAAAGAGTGCTACCCTCAAGCTAGCTCGGAACACGTTGGCGGCGGTCTCTCTTTGTTTTCAGCCCGCATTGATGCATCTTCGAAAGTCAGAACAAAAAATTGAAGACAGCTTAAACACTGCGACATTTCCCATCTGAAAAACACAAAATGTAGAAAAAAAATCAAATTCACTTTGAGTTCTAAAGCATCCACACTATGCGGACACAACTCATGCCTGAGAAAAACACCGATGCTTATCCCGAAACTTTTATTGGTGCATGCTAGGTTAGGTTTACAAGCATTATTTTTCACAAACATCAAGGAAACACAAAAACGCACTGTGTCCATTGAACTGCTGCTATAGCTCGACATTGAGTCACAACTTCATCAGAGGGGGCGGAGTCTGGAGTATCTTATGATCAACATATTTGCAAATTATTCATAAAAGCTCCCAATCATCCCAGTATGGAATACAAATATTGCTAAAGTAATTTTTAGCGCCAGAAAAGCGAAACTCACATTATCAAGAATGTCTAAACGACGAGTGGAACAAAACGAGTTTTAAGTCAAATCACCGTGATAACATCGGAACTTAGGATAATTTTTTTTTGGCGAATACTGTTGAGCCAAAACCATTTTAAACATATGCAAACGCCTTTTTTTAACCAAACCTGCAGTTTCCTCTTCTGTTCAGTGACCAAAATTTTTTTAGTGAATTACGGATATAAAATTAAATCATCCAGAAAAAGATATTGTTGTCATCTTTCAAGGCTCACAAAAGCTGACCAACAAGTTACCATTTGAAATATAGCCATGAAATCATCAAATAAATAGGGAAAATCATTTGATTTGATTTCAACAAGATTCGCTTCCCAACAATAATTTTAGAAACCAAAATATTCTTCTTTGGAAAAATTCTCATCTAATGACCAGGAGCGTAAAAAAATATATGATTTTCACAAAAAAAAATTGTCTATTGATCAGCGTACAAATTAGATTATTTTTGAAAAGTTCTCGTCTATTGATGGAGGATACAAACTAGATTATCTGTCAGATATGTTATCCCTGTACGTGGGGAAGGATAAGAAGTTGTATTGGAAGAAGAGTGTCTCCTATGTGCACTCTGATGAACTGGAGAGACAACAGGACAGAATAGCCAGAGGGATACTGTCCAGAATACTGCAGGTCATTCGAGGATTTATAGGGAGGGAGTAGCGCATTGGACGCCCCTCTTGGTTCCCCAAAAAATCACCCTTTCAAACTATTTGACGACATCCACTTTCGACCGGTCGACCGTAGAATTTATAATTCGGCAGATTGGAACCAATATGTATGAATTTGGAGGAGGATCGATTTTTTTGTCCGAAAATTTTCCCCAAGAACTGTGCAAAATTAATCCCAAAAACGTTTCTTTTGTACTCTTTTTTTTCAAAGATTCACATCGGCGCAAAAAAATGTAGAAAAATAGAGGTTTTTGTGACAGGTATCCCTCCCCGTCGCCAACTCGACATTTTTACTAATTGTAATTAAATTTGGAACAGTTAAGTGCTCGTCACAAATTTTAGACCCATACTTCTCTAATCGTCGGATGCTTTTACCGGTTAAAAATTATGGTTGCCCTAAAGCAATTTTGATTAAAAAATTCGCAATTTGCTTTGGGTGGGGAGGTAGAAAAAACGCTTCGCTCGAGCTGCATTTTGAGCTGCTCAAAAAACTTAAGTTCGATTTTTATTTCTAAGATGGGATAAAAGCTGTAGAATATGCGTTTCTGCTTTAAATTTATATCGTTGATAGTTTGTAAAAGTAATCATTCCTAGACATGTTTTTTTTTACCAAGAAGTTATATGAAATTGTATGAAGTTACTGGAAACAAAAATTATTAAATTTGATTTTCCTAGGAGAAGAGAGAGGCTGAAGGATCCGTGGATCCAACACTGACAGAGAAAGAAGAAGAGGTGAAGAAAACACTGGTGTTCAAGTTACACGATGATAATCGCAGTAACGAGCAAAAGCGAGGCGGAGGAAAAACAGGTTCCTCGGATTTAAGTTAAAGTTTATTTGTAAAAACATTTTGAATGAGAGGATAGAGAGATGAAGAGAAGGAGCTACGGTCTCCGCCGCTCAGGCGAAAGGTCGGTGGATCGAGGAGCACTTTTTTCCTTGCTTATTGCCTAAGCGTGAGGGCACAATTGCTGGGTAAATGTCCTGAAAATAACCAAAAATGCATGTGTCTTCAACAGGGCCACAAAAGTTGTTTTCCTTACAGATTTGAAGTGCAAAAAAGTTGTATGATAGTCCTGAATTGTCCTGAGGATAAATGGTCTTAACAGTTTTCTTGCGGTAACAGATTTTTTTTTCATGTTCGAAAATTTTTTTTCTTTTCGGTATAGTTTTGGGGTCTATTCCTATTTTGGTGATTTTGATGAATGCGAAATGGCCATTTGAATTTGTTATTTCTATAGATCGCCACTTCTCATCAGATGACGATGATGATGAGTGGGAAGAGGGTTTGGACGGAGACAGGGGCGGGGGAGAGGGGAAGAGAAAGGGAAAGAGTAAAGCGATCGGACAAGTCAGACGGCTACATTTAAAGCCCAGGTGAGTGGAGCATCAATCAGCATAGTTTTCAAATTTTATCTACAAATCCGATTAGCTATACTGGAAAACTTTTAAGATAAATTTTGCAACTTTTACAGAGCTGATTTAAATTATCTAAAGGACTAAACGAATAATGCTTGAAAATTCAAACGAGTTTTTCTTAAAACGAGTTGATTTTAAACAAAAAATGAAGAAGACCAATCTTGTTTAAAATTCTAACAAAATTTATATTGTGTAATTTGTTCCGCAAAAGTGGGGCCCAAATATTTGCCCCAAAAATGATCAATTTTGGGTTTTTTACCCAATCAAAAATTAAGCCAAAACTACCCAGTCGATCACTGACATAATTATATCAAAGTGAGCCACTCACATAGCCCAACAAAATTTAACAAGGGTATACTCTCCAAAACATTTTATGAATTATCTTATTTTCGTTTGATATACTAAAAAAAGGTCGTTTTTTGTTCCGACCATTGAAAATGGGGAGGAACTTTGGATTCGGATGTGTTTTAATTTTTTTTGTTTTCCACGCAAAATCAGCTACCACCAATAATCATTGGACAATTTGAGTGATTTATCATATACAAGTCCTTTCAGTCGTGATTCCAACGACATTAAAAAAATTCAAAAAGTCGAGAAAAATTGGTTTGAAATTTTTGATTTTCGGTAATCTCAGTCGCTTACTTAAGCCTAATTTAAGCCGTTAAAACTTAGTTTTACTCAACTAAAGGTGGTTTTTAAAGTTTTTAGCGCAATTTTGGGAATTAAGAACTTGAAAAATCAAAAAAATTCCGCAAAAAGTTTTAAAAACTTTTTACAACTTTTTCAAAATTTATTAAATTTTCTTTTTCGTTTTCTGGTAAGTTTTCTTCAAAAATTGTTTTCCAATTGACCTATTTTAGTATGACTTTCGAATATACCTAAATTTAATTTTTTCGTTCTGATCTTTTTATCACAAAATGCAGAAAAAAAACTTTTTTTTTGCATTTTTTATAAGACTGTGGTCGGAACATTATGTGCTATTTGCACAGTAACCGGCTAACTTTGTTATTGTATAAAACACCAGTTTTTTTAATAAAAACAATTTTTAAACAATTTCCACAAATTTTTGGAGAGTATACACTCGTTGAAGTTTGTTGGGCTACGTTTGTTGATATCATTATGTCAGTGATCGACCCAGTAGTTTTGGTTTATCTTTGAATTGACTAAAAAGCTAAAATTGATCATATTAATTCTTTTAAGTTTTCAAGCAAGGTTGATTTCTTCATTTTTGTCTAAATTCAACCCACTTTGAGAAAAATGCAGTTTAAAAATCAAGTTTTATCAGTTTTGTTCGGATAATTTGAATCAGCACAGTAGTTTCAACTCACTGTCTGCAATTGAAACTAAAAAAAAAAAAACAATCGAAAAATTCTTGGTGACCATTTGAGCAACTGTAGTTTGTTATTGTTCCGAAATAAAAAAATAATAACATAGGCTGTACGGCTGGATTTTTTTATTTTTCAAAATATTTTTAGTGCTCGAAAGAAGTGTATGACAGAATTCTATACCACGTAATGACACCCGGGTTGACCTCTATAGACCAAAAATGCTAATAATACAATTCCATACACTTAGACTATGAAAAATCGCTTGTCATATAAATTTCCTATATTTTTGCAAAACGAGTTTGATTGAATTGCAGAGATTTTTTTGTGGTTTTGGTATGAAAATTGGTGTCTCTCATGAAAAATGGTGTCATGAAAAAAATGAAAAAATTGTATAAAGAAATAGCTAATCATGCAATTTCTATATATGAAAATAGCATGTGCATGATTAGCGTTTTTTACAAAGTTTTTGAAAATGCCGCAATAAATTAATTCACTGCTGCAAAATCAATTGTGCGTTAGTTGAATTGTTACGCTTGAAAAAAAACTCTTATAAATTTTTTTGTTCTTAAAAAAACTAGTCATACAGTTTCTATTTATGGGAATTGCATGACTAGCATTTTTTTGAAGACGAAGTATGACAAAAAAAGACAAAAAAATTCAAATAATTAGCTGGTTCATCAGCACTCAATTTTTACGCAACACGTGAATTGTTTGCACTGACTCTTTTGCCTTAATCAGTCTTTCCCAGACATCATTACAACTTGAAAATGAATGAGAGTTTTTCCAAAAATATTCTGATAAAGGTAACTTTGTTTTTCTTAAGCTAAGTTGTCAGGCTCGATGTTCTTGTCAGGCTTTCTTTTATGGAAAGATCTTTTTGTGCCACAAATAATCATCGGAATGTTTCGTGTGATAAGTTTTGTGAAGCCTTCTCAGGGAAATAAAAGGAAAAAATACAGATTTTTGGTTAAATGTTTTTGGTGAAGTGAATGCATTATGTGCCTTTTTTATGATTTTTTTTTCATAAAACTTGCTTTTTTTTCTACTTCCTTACTTAGAAATTATTGAGAAAAATGGATTACAATGGAGTCAAAAAGGTTCCAATAAAGGATTTTAATTACGCTTCTAGCACTTGAATTGGAATTAAAATTCATCACAGACCATTGTTTTTAATTGGTTGTATCCATGTAAGCTCCAATATGTCGGGTTTTTATGGATTATTTTCTGAATAAGCTTGTTGCAAAAAATTGTATTGTTTGCAAATTTTTCTACTACCTGCAACCTAGTCGACTCTTAAAAGATTTCAGTTGATTCTATCATTAGCTTAGTTCATTTTTTTCTAAGAGCCTTCTGCCGTAATTACCCCGTCATATCTAACCATACTTAGCAAATCGATATTGTTAACCATACTTAGCAAAACCTCTCTACATTGTTAATTTTTCAGATTGATATTTTATTAACAAAGAACGGATTATTACAGCTGAACAATGCAAATTTAAGACACTAAAAAAAATTCAAGCCTAGAAAAGAAGTTTTAAAGGAGAGGATGGGGGTAAATAAAAGGAAGATTATATCATTCAGAGGAGAGCCAATTGCTAGATACTATTTTTTACATACCCGTGCTCATCAAAACCCGCCAACCATATTTCTTTCATATATAGAGGGAAAAAAACCATATTATTTTCATCATGCTATTCCACAAAAACAGAAACTTGCAAAAGAAGTCTATGATTAGCAAAATTTTTGAACGACGAAATAAACATCCTCTCCCTCCTCAAAAAAAGTCATTTGGATGGAGAAGATATTAATTTGATTGTAAGTTGGAAATTTTTAGCCAAACAGAATCAAGCATTTAACATGCAGCGTTGGGCAAACTTAAACCGAATGAAATGCTGAGGTGGAAGATCTTAACTTGCCCGCATTAGAGTTCCATGAATAAAAATCGATTATAATTGAGTTTCGTTGTCATTGCCCACAAAAAAGAAAAAAAAATTGATTATAATCAATTAAAAATGGATTATAATGTTACTATTTAACGAGGCAACAAAATCAATTTTTAGTCCATTATTATCGATTTTGTTTTCACTTTTGTTAACTTTTGTTTCTGTCTAAAAATATATCACGCTGAATAAATTAAAACCCATTTCATTTCTCAGGTCCTTATATTGTTGGCAGCGCAACTTTGTAGTTTTATCCTGATAATTTTTAGTTTTTGTGAAATGGTAAAAAAAAACTTTTTTAACTTTTTTTTCTTACAATTTTTCGAAGATGAAACCTTGAAAACGTGCGACTTCAGAAACAATGAAAAAGCTACAATAGGATGTTGAGCATGAAAATATGATGTTATTTAAGTTGAGCATGATAATTCTCTGTGAGTCAACCCAACCTATCCAGGGTCAACCTATCCGGGTCAACTTATCCACGGATGCATCCGTTTTACTGCGCCTTCCAGGTTCTCGGAAATTATATTTAAACTAAATGGTCCGGAGTGGCAGTTAGTATGGTAAATGGTGTTCACGAACAAAGAAGATTTTCTAAAACCACTAGATTTGAATTCTAATTTACTGGGAGGATCGAATTATGCATCCTAGAAAACTTTCATAAAGTCTTTTCTGTTTGTGAAAATCAATTACCATTTTCACTGCCGAGCCGTACCAGAATTTTTTAAATCTGTACCATTTTGTAGCACTGCCTCTACCAAGTCATTTTAGATATAAAATTTTTCGGAAACATTTACAACTTTATAGACCACGAAAATCCATTATAATCGATTTGTTTTCTTTTTCTTAAATGCGGGTGGTCTATAAAAGGACAATTATGTTAAAATGATCTGTTTTGGGTTGTGTTCGTAAGACTTGAGTCGTCAAAGATTTGTCCATTTTACGCGTAAATTGCGTTGGAAATGACCTGAGTACTGCTCTCTCACACGAACAATTTAATGAAAATGGCTTCTAATTTTTGGCAAAATAATAACAAATAATAGCAAATTTTGGCAAAAAAGCAATACAAACAATGAAATAGGCTTTTTAAGCGTTTTTGAAAAACAACGATCCAATTTTTGCGTTCCAGGGCTAAGTTAAGCTCACAAAAAAATTAATTTAATGTTTTTTTGAAGTACAAAAAATTTTGCCATCAAAAAATGCTAGTCCCCTTGATTAGCATTTTTTTACAAAAAGTTAATATATGACGATACAGGGACTACAAAATCTCTTAAAATTGTGAAATTTGAATGTTTACCACTTTTCATAGACTCAGTTTATGGAATTGTATGTCCAGCATTTTCGTTCTATAAAGGTCAAACCAAGGTAAAAGTAAATCTCAGCTTTTCGATTGCAATGCTCAAATTATGAAAAAAAGAACTGAGCAAAAAAAGTTTCTGGCTCACTTAAAAATATATTTTCGCTTGTAATTTAGAATAATGAATTAAAATAGTTTGAAATTGCCGCAAATAATTGTATAAGAACATTCATCATGATCAATTATTTCAAATTTTATAGGAGAGTAAAAGCAAAAGTTTGAAGGTTATTTTCATTGGAGCTCCGTCGCGGGTTGTTAGCGTTCGAAAGTGATTTTTTTTAAGTTAGCTTTTCTATATTTTGACTATCAAATGGTAATAGTAAATAGTCTGTAGTTCTTGAGAGTCAACAACAATCGGAGGCGCTTGAAAACGGGCTGCAGAACTTGACGCCGTATTTGTGGGTTTGATTCCATTCTTTTTGCAAAGTTGTTAGTTATAGAGTGAATAGAGTCATAAATGCAACCTATGTTACTTTAAATCTTTAACAATGATTTGTTGCTTGTTCAATTTAAATGAATTGTTGTCGGAGGTTAATTTTTGATTATCAAAATTTATGTTTATTCTGGAACTGTTTTAACTTTTATTACTTGCATTAGGATGAGACCCTCAAACTTCAAGATTCTAATTAGCCGACTTGTCTTTTTTACAGGCATTACCAAGCGCGAAATGATGGCATTGCCAAACGCGAAACTAATTTGGCTCTGAGTTTCTGTTAGCTCACTTTAAGGCAGGTTATTTAAACAAAAGTGTTTCTACAAAACGTAGTTTTGCTTTTTGTAGAAAAAAAATTGTTTAAATAACCTGCCTTAAAGTGAGCTAACAGAAACCCAGAGCCAAATTAGTTTGTCGCATACAATAATCAATAAAGAAAAGTGAACAAGGATAATCGGTTGCCATGCAAAATCGCACAGAAAGCTCCGACCATACCATAATAAAAAACAGTTATTTTTCTTCTAATTGCGTTTTTTGGTCGTGGTATGATGGGAGGATATAAACGAAAATCTAAACCTTTGATAGTAATAGTATATTAGCTTGACAACAATTTTTCTCCTAGAAGAAATAAAAACCATCACGAGGCCAAACTGTGCACTAGACAGGCGCACAATTTTGTGTCTGTAATTTCCTGGATTTCAGAGACAACCTGTTCCAAAATGTAAGTGAATTCCATTTAGAAAATTTTCGTAGATTCCGCGTACAAATACCTGTAACGTAAAATTTGTCGGCACATTAGTTTTGTTGCGGATTCCACTTACAGTTGCTGATTCCACGACAGCTTAAATTTACTAAACACACATATTGTTATTTGTTCATGGATTTCACAAACTATTCCGGAATGCACGAAATTGGTTGCGGATTCCACAAATTTTGTTGCGGATTCCGCAAGCTTGCCTGGTTTTTGGAGAGGTTTTGCGCAATACAGTGTTTGAGCTATTTGTCAGTGGAATCCAAAACAGCAATGAAGAGCAAAGAAAAGTAGCAATGTTGCGGACTCCGCGACAAATCTGGTTTTGGACTGTTGCTGAATCCGCTTAGAGTTCACAAAATGCACAATTTGGCCTGGTATTGAAGTCAACAAAAAATTGAAAATTTTTCAGTAAATTTGAAAATTTGAAGTCAATTTCAGTCTTTTTTTATCTTTTAAATTTTGTTCCCACTAAACATTTTCGAAATCTAATTCTACTGGATTAGAATTAATTATCAAGGCTTAGCTTGAATTTTATGACTACACATAAGCTTATTATCATCCTGTTAAAAACCTATTATATTCGCTTTATTAGCACGAAATTAGACTCAATCTCATAATTTTCAAAACGATTTTTCTCGACATTGAGAAAATTTTTGGAAATTTTTAAGATCGTTCGAATCACGACTGAAAAAATTCTAAAATGATAGACCACTCAACAAATTAGGATGATTAATTGTGTTACTTGATTTTGCTCGAAAAACAAGAAAAAATAAAGACGAATACAAAATTCATCCAAATTTCAAATATAGTAACAATTAGCTTTCACATTTAACGTAAAAGCATGAACTTTGAATCTACTATTATTTTACGAATTATGTTTGGAAGCGAATATCTTTTCATTTTGAGCTGTAGATAAAAAGTTTTTGAAAGGAACTGAAAAATCCGCCAAAATTAGCTTGTTAGAAACAGAATGCTTAGTCATTTTTTTCTTAAAAAAAAATTGATGGAAAAGGAAATCGCACCACATCTCAGAAAGTCTTAATGCATTATGAAATATGAAACTGGTGTAAAAATGAGGATGAACGAACTCGATTGTTTTGAACATAGCGACTGGAGCTTTGCTCAACTATTGCATCATCTGTTCTTTGTCTGAAACTGGCCGTTTTTTGCATGAAAAACTATTAAGCTAAAGAAACAAAAATTTTGACAGCATGAATTATCTTTCCTTATTTTACTTTATTTTGTCCCATTTTTGTGCTTAACGTATTTTTCCGATCATTTGAAAAATGTAGAGGAATTGCGCATTCGGGTGTGCTTTATTTTTTTACCACCCAAAAATAGGTACTAAAAGCAATCATCAGAATGGATCGGATGATATATCATATTAAAGCGTTTTCAGCCGTTATTCAAACTACATTAAAAAATTTTGAAAAAACTTTCTCAGTGTCGAAAAAAATAGTTTGAAATTCTAAATTTTTGCTTATAAAGTGAGGCTATGCAGACTTACAAAAATTAATTAATTTAAGCCATGAAAACTTAGTTTTACTCAAGTAAATTTAGACTTAAAAAAGAATTGTCATAGATGCTTGCAACCTATAAAAGTTTAGTTAGTTCATAGATACCTAGATAATAGGTCCGCAGTGCACCTGTAATTTTGTGAGTTAGTTTTTTAGGCTGTGAATATGAAAAATTCTGCTCACAAAAATATATTAATTGGAGACAGTTAGTTTTGGGATAAAAACCCAATGTGAGTTGTTCGCCTTCAATTTGGTTTGAATTTTTTGTTTCCCTACTTTGAGTATCAAAACACAATACTAATTCACAGAAGCAGTTGGTTAAATAGCCGTAAAAATGTGTGCAAAACCATCAAAGCACAATTTTCGTCATTTTTTTTAGAACTGAGTGGGAACAATAAACGAAGCCCCGCCCAATCTCACAACTTTTGAAAAAATATGGCCAGCGAAATTTCTGCAAAAAAATAAGCAAGAGATTTTTAAAAACTGTTTCATTTTTAACTTTTACGAATATCGTATTATCGGTTTTTTTCTGAAAGCGTCAGTGAAAAACCCACCCTCAGTGATTTGACCCCCCTCAAGACCCAAAGTGTCCTCAAGACCCAAAGTTTGAGATTGTATTACGATATATATTTTTGGCTAACGGATAAAAATGATTAAAAGCGCATTTGACGCCCATCATACTAATTTTAAGGGAGAGCGAGCGCCAAAAAATGCAACTTTTTAGTCAAAACTTTCCAAGAAGTGCTCAAAACGACCTTTCTGCCTCTTTTTTCAAAATTTGGCTGCGGTGCTGGCTGAAAATTTTGTCATAATATGGTCTTTATTATACTTTAAAAGAGCTCGGAAAATAAGTTTGATCGAGCTAAAAAACTGAAGTTCATCAGAATTTTCGGATTTTTTTTAAAAAAAATCCGCACCGTTCCCTTGGAAAAATCCTAGATCTGCCCTGGGCGTGTAAATGACGCAATTTCACTGAGTTTTATTGAAAGTATTTTGTTGATAGTTTTAGGCTAATTGTTTTGATTTTTTAAGCACTGCCGAAGTCTTAGAATCAGCCTATTCTGAGGTGATTTTTTGCAGAAGTTTCTATTTCGCTATGCACTCCTCTACTAAATTGAGTGCAATTGCCGTATTTGGAAAACTTTTAGCGTTGTTAAGCCATAAATAGCGGACTAGAAATCTTACAGAAGGGCCCTTGGAAAAATTAGGCAACCAGACCCTCCGGACACCCTACTAAAAGAGTGTGATTAAAAGTGTGTAATAGGATCAAACGTGAGCCCCCAGTGATTCGCTACCCAGTGGTGAAAGTGAAGACAAAGAATTTGTTGGAGCAGTTTGGCATAGGGGACAAATTGGAGGGTAGGCAGATTCTCCTCCCCTCAAGGAAGAAAGTTAAGATGGAAAGCTTGGTGCCCCTTCATCTGATGGCATCAGCCAAAGCGTTCAAGGTAATTGTTATCTCGAAATTGGTTATTAAGGGGAAAAATTAGTGGCTATTAGTGTTCGGACTTTTTTCCGTTAAGTTCTATGGTGACTACTTCATCCTTGTTTATGGTGAAATTAATCTCTAAAAACCAAATTAAGACTGTGCTTATATCACCGTTTTCCTGATGTTTAATTCCAGTTTTAGTTGTTGAATGCAACGCCCAATCATCAGCAAACGATTCTTCCAGTAGTTTTCCGATCAAGGTAATTCTAAAAAGAAATAACAACAAAATCACTTTTGAAAGCTAAAAATTATGTTTCTTATTGAGTGTTGAAAATAGGAATGGCATTTGTTTCATCTTTTGGAAAGAGAATTACAGTGAACTGATTTTGGTTGATTAAGATAAGGGCGGAGGGGTGAATGGGGGTGTAGCAAAAAATTTTATCAAAAAAGGTCCTTGTGTTGTTTTCGGTAAACTCGTGGAAGCAATTCGGTCGACGTAATAACAATTTGGACAGAAATTCTGACCCTATTTTAAAAACCCACACCCGCCTCAATATTAGATCCGCCCTGAGTAAGTTGAAAATTAAGTAACTTAGATGTGGTTGAACTGAATAAACCCTTTATCCAGAAAAAAAGAGGGTTTTTAGAATTGGTGAGGTGACTATACTGTGAATTCGGCTTATTAGGAAATCGCCGTAAAGATGGTTTCTGTAGATTTGGTGATTCTACTGTAAATTCGACTAATTGGAATTTCGCATTAGTGGAGTGGTTCTTGTTTACTAAAGGTAAACAACTCAGAGCAACAAAAATGTTGACGGTAATCAAAGTTGTAACTTGGAAATAAAATCGCTAAAAAAACAGTTACATTAGCGTACGACATTGCGGTTGCTTTTAACGGATCGCTCGAACCACCAAAGATTTTGAGGGGCTCAAACGGTGCACATCCGGTCCAAAATAGACAACAATACATGTCATAGTTATCCAAAGGGGAGGTAAAGTGCACTCAAAATGGACACATTCCCAGATTTAAACTGACAATAAATTCCCGAAAAAACCAAGGGGACAGAAAACGCTCCTACAAGTGTAAGTTATGGACCATTCATTGTCAATTGAGCAAATTCAGATCAAAATAACTTCGTTTTCCGGTCCAAAGCAATGGACTTCTGTGAGACATTTTCCAGCCCCATGTGGTAGTAGGGAGCCGAAACTTTGTATTAAGAGGGGTTAATCCGACGGCTAGACCGGTAGTTATTAGCACTTGGAAAAACACTTCATAGACCGGAAAAGGGCAAAATAATGAGCAGGGCATATGGATTTTATGACGGCAAAAGATACTAAATTAACCCCGAAAAAAAACCAGTGATAAAACTTTTTCGGCGACTCCTTCCGGTGTTTACAGCTTTTTACCGGGAAAAATTATGATGGACCTTTGAAACGGGATAGCTTGGGAAGTACTAATGAGATGTGGATGAAATTTCATAGAGAGGACCCCCATCACATTTTGTGCCCAAATCTTCAGCCCCAAACCTTTGAGAATGGAATTGATTTCCTTACAAGTATATGGGAGGAAACTTATTTATTGGGAACTGAAGCAGAAGCTGAAAGTAATTTAGCTTTTTTGTTGTAAAATTCAAGCAGAACAGACTTGGCAAACAATGAGCTTAGCTTAGATAAGCGAATTAGCTATAAATAGAAATTTAACTGGGCTAAGAAAAAATAGTCACACACGACATCGGCAGTAAGATGAGAGCGGCACAGCAAGTAAGTCTAAAATTCTAAATAACACTCCTCGGAGGTGACTTTTTTCATAGTTTGACCCTAATGGACGATTTACGTTCCCATGATAGCTAAAAGCTGGGGTTAGAAATAAAGCATAGATGGGAGATTAGGATGCGTGAAATGAATAACTACAATGAAAACAGTCTTTTTCCGTTCTCCACGAGGTCGGAATATTCACAAGATAATTAAATAAGGTCAATGAAAGATTGTTTAAACAAACAGAATTTGTTTCGAAGCTGAATTTTTTTTTTCACATTTTAGTTGGACATACTTAATTATTAATTGGCCTCCATAATTAGTGTAGTCAAGGGCTTAGGACCTTGCGCAAAAGGTACCAGAGTAAATGAGTAGGGGCTTGTAGGGACGATAATAATTGTAACTTAAACTCAAATAGACAAACATAACGGAAAGGCTACGGGTAGCCTAACCTTTGGAGCAGAAAATTGGTACTAAGTTAGAGTTTAGCTGGTTCTCATCAGTAAAGGAACAATCACTGCGGAGAAAGCAGATAGTTGGTTCTCAAAGTTATTGAGAACAGTTAGCACTGAGTCAAGGAAGAGTTGGTTCTCGGATACATAGAAGATTTATGGAAAGTTAAAGAGATCAGTTAAAGTACCTCAAAGGATTAGTGATCCTTAGAGACACTGTTTATTTTTGCAGGTGGAACTGAAGATTTGTGCAGAGTTACTGATTGCAATAGGTTAGTTAGGATTCTCTAGAGAGGTAGAACCGTTTAGTTGAAATGACTAGAAGTTGAATTGCAATTAGGCAAGTAGGTTGGGGTGTTGATATATCGCCGTCCCTCTCTTATGCTTAAATTATTATATTATATTCTTATGCTTAAATTATTATATTATATTGTTGCCGCTCGAAATTTTCTGTGTTTGGACTTATTTTCATCTAAGTTTAATTAATCATAGAGATTCTTTCGGCTGCGAGTGCGATCGATACATCCGCAAGAACTTTGATGAAAAGAGACAAGAAACATAGTACAGCACAGAATAACCGCCACCATCTTAATCCTTTCGAGATTGTTGATAGTAGTGAATCTCGGTCACCCATTCTGAACTCAATACCCAAGGGACCACTTCCCGGTGCCGTTGAGAGAGAGACCAAATCTAGAGAAGCAATCCCTTGAATCTACCGTTTTGTTCATAAATTTCTATGGTTTTTAGATGCTCTGTAATCAATAGTACTACTGTTTGTTTTTTCTCTAGAAGGAATGCATTCAAACATAAAAAAAGGCCCATAAAAGCCCCCTTTAAAAATTTTATTAGATTCGAAATTAGATTGTTTGAGATTTTACGATAGCATTTTGTCTTTTTGCAGAACAAACTGACTTTTGAGGAAACTGACGGATAACTTGTAATCGGTGGTCATTTTATTTCCTTCGCAAAAAATCGAAAATGAAGTAAGACTAACAACTTGTGAGTGAATCTAAAAAAAGACGATTTTAAATGCTTTTTTTCTACTTGAAGTTAGCCCTATGTCATTTTCTTGTTTTCGATCGCAATTCGTTTTCATGACTCATTAGTTGGAAAGGAGAGGACCTAAATTTGTTCGCTTTCAGGCATGTCTCTACGTACTTCAATCAAATCGTATTGCGCATAACACAAAAAGAACATGGTGTTATCTGTTGATAAAAAAACTTAATAAACCAAGTGAAACTAATTTTTCTTTTTTCAAGTGAATATTAAATGTGATGATCAAGTAGTCAAAAATCTTTTTGAAGTTCGTCAATAATTGTAAATAATTCGCCGATCGAATTGCTTTGTTAAGGCGACTCTTTTTTGCTAGGAATCGTAGGGGGGAGGGGAACTGATAATCATGTTTTGATTGAAGAAAAATTACAAATGGTTAAAAATAGAAAAGTTTGAGGAAACAGAACTATCGAAAAAGTGAAAAAGGAATAAATGTTCCTCTCCTATTATTCTTTTCCAGGCTCTGCAGGAGAGTGAGGAATGGAAGAAGATGAGGAGCGCGATGATGGAGAGACACAAAGGGAACACCGAGTACATAAATGTCTCCGATGGCTACGATGTGAGGTGTGGAGCATACCAGATATGCACCAAGTGTGCCAACATACGCACAAAACCAGATAGGTCGCTAGTCGCACATATTTATAATTGCACACTGAAGAAACTCTTTTTTGTATTTTCTTCCCCATTTTTAAGCTTCTGCTTTTTACATTATGAGTCACAATTTATGTGTTCAAACAGCGACACCTGCGATTGTTTCCAACAATTTGTGCAACCAACAGTTGCTATTATCAACATTAAAGAATGCTATCATTTAACACAGGTGTTATCTGTTACAACTAACGAATTGTGCAAGCATCAGCCCAATTTTTTCAACATTTCGTTATTTTAAGCGATTCAGGCAGTCAACATTTTTTTTTTGCAAATTTGACAAATGAAAGTTTTTGGGTGTTCTCATATTACCTTCAGATCACCCCAACTTTTATTCAAAGGGTCGCGTAACCTTTCTGTCTGGGTTTAGAATTTGCTTATTTCTGTCTTTTGGCTTTGAATGTGATGTTATCAGGATCTCGAGCATTTACAAGACGGGAAAGGACAAGAACTCAGGGGTGGGGTCCCTTTATGACACTTGGGCCAACAGTCTCAAGGAATTGAACCCCTACATCGAAATGAGAGACAAGGCAAGTCAAATCCATGTAATTTCGTGACTGTTCTTAAGTAAGAACTAGAAATACATGTAGTTAATTTCAATATTACTCTAAAACCCAAAAAAACTTGGCTCGAGTGTTGAGTTTAGCTTTGCTCATCATTTCAATGAATATTATCCCTTGTTCCATACGGTGGACTTCAGCTCTATAATTTCTATCTACAGGAACTCGACTTTAAATTTCTGAACGGAAGATACTGAGTTAAGAATTACGTACGTTACGCACATTCGTTTTTATCAGATTCAGATAATTTCATCATCAACGGCTTCGTCATTACTTTTTCACCAGATAATTTAATGATCAAGGTTGACGGATATCTATTAAATCAAAGCATAAATACTTTCACTTCAAGGTTGCTAGTCCATTTCTGACTGGTTGGGATGAGCGAAAAGCGAACCACCAAAAAATCGAGGTTGTCATTGAAGTTGTCCATGGTTAGAGCACGCGTTCATCCATTGCTTTCATGTGTAATTTTCGTCTACTAAAAAGCACAGCTCAATGAAATGCATGGAATGATCGGAACTGTTCCAATTTTCCGCTTTTTCCGCTCTATTAACTCTTGCCCATTGTGAGATCTGGTAATAGAAAACTAGTTTAACGGATCTAACAACCTCACTTTTCTCTTATCCATCTCTCGAAATAAAAACATTTTTCTTATCGTCCAAACAAGCCAGTAAACGTGAAAATTCTTTTTTAGTTTTATATTTCCTGCATTCTGATTGGTCAGACAATCTTCCTATCATGCTGGATTATCTACTTTAAGAATCACCTCCCTTTTCAAAAAAAGGAGGGATTATTGAGTAATTCCAATTTAACTCAAAATATTTTCAATCCATCGATTTGCTGATTTCACTATTAACTCCATCAGGGGCGGATCTAGGATTTTCTCGAGGGGGGGGGGCGGATTTTCAAAAAAGGTTCAAAAATTTTGACGACTTTTTTTTTAGGTCGACCAAATTGACTTTCCGAGCTCTTCTCGAACATTAAAAAGACTATGTTTTGGTCAAATTTTCTTCACCACAGGCAAACTTTGAAAAACAGCCCAAAAAAGCCGTTTTTGGGCAATTTTTTTGAAAGTTTTGACAAAAAAAATCGCGTACGCCCCCCCTCCTAAATCCGCCCCTGAACTCCATCATTGATAGATTAATTAAAGAACACAGACTCAAAAAAGTCCAGGCAATATATATTTATAAATTATTAAAACTTTTAAAAGTTTAGCTCACATGAAAACTTTTGTGACGTTTCAGCTGTAAGGAGAAAAAAAAACATTCACAAAATTTTTGTTTGGTGTCGCAAAAAAATGGTCCGATAATTTTCCACTTTTCAGTTTCAGACTTCTTCGCTCTCTCCTTCTTTCTTCCCCTTACAAGGTCCTCTAGTAGTCCTCTAGTAAACGTTCACTGCGTTCGCGTTCTTTTGGTTTGCTGAACCGCCCTGACCCTCGTCCCCTAAATTCTTATCGATCTGGTGATGGCTGGTCATTTTGAACGGCAACTTTCTCAAGGCTGGGGTATAGGTCAGATCTGAGTTTTCCTCCCAATAGGAAAGTCGTGAGTATGGGATAATCTCGAACTCAGGGTCTTTTTTGTCTAAGCAAAAGCTTTTTTTGTTTTAGGACCTTTTTCCAATTTAACTTTTTCCACCTCGGTTTTAAGTAGGGTTTCGCAGATCAGTTTTTGCCTGCCTGTGATAGTGTGCTTCGAGCGGGTTAATTTCTGAGTTTTATTTGTCGAAAGCGATAACGCACTTGATATTTTTTGCTTTTCAGTAGCAGGAGTGAGAACCAAAAGTCTTAACACTGCCGATTTTTCTTTCCATAGACCCCGTGCCCCGATAATCGATCACAGGACAATAGATCAGTGTGATTCCCTCGGTATTTCAAAATTGTTTAAATTTTGTTTGAAGCAAAGCTTGATTCTTGATTGACGTGTGTTTTCAGAGATACCTCGTGCTGACAGATATATTTTTCTAAATACATATAAACTTTGACTGCCGAGTTTTTGTAGTTACCATGGCTGACGGACAACGCAAATACTGATCTGTAGCATTCAACGCATAATTTCTTCTCTTTGAAATAGCTATTCGGTCCCCAAATATCCAATTTTGAACAATTGTTTGGTTCCAACCGATCGCTTTGGCAGAGGTACGAATAGCCTCCCGTCCAACCACATACAACCGTCTCTCAGAAACAAGTCGTTTGCATTTTGTGCCCAGTATTTCCCTACTTTGGACAGCTCTTCATAAGAAAACTCAGACAAGGATGTGGATTTCTTAATTATTTTACATTCTCGTTGAATGACAGACATAACCTTTTGAATTGGATTAACAGCAGGAAATGGTTCGCTTGGGAGTTTCGAAGAGATTGACAATACTGTGTTGTTCTTCAACTCTCGGGTCATTTTGTAAAATTTTCAGTGACAGGATTGATAACGATAATTTTATTGACTAACGGTCATATTTTATTGACTAATTCGCCTAACAGGACAAAAATCACCTCGAATTTTGTTTCATTTTTCGATCTGCCATGAAATTTTTCTAAAACTGAACCGTCTTCCAGGGGAACGATTCATTGTCCCTACGATTTCATTGACGTATGCGACTAGCAAATCTCTCGGTTCTGATTGGCTGGTTGTCTCGCGCAATTTTTTGCTCTCAACCATTGGTTTATTTGAGCATTTTTTGTTTTCGATTTTGACCGGCTGAGACGCAGTTAAGTCGATTAGAAACAGTTTCTGGACGTTCTGGATATGATTTACCAAGAGAGGATTTTCCACATTAAAACCAAAGGATTTTCTGAACGCGTTGATGTCAGCTACTCTGATCTTTCTATCAAAATGGCTAATTGGTTTTGGATTGTTGCTGGTGTGTCTTGACAAATAATCAGCATAACTGATTTTCGACCCTGGCTTTGTTTCTATGACAAAATCAGAGTGTATCAGTCTGTCTAGCCATCAAGTTAGTCTCGAAAAAAGGTTTTTGTTCTTGTTATTTCCGTTTGATAATAACACTAAGGCTTTATGATCGGTTACTACTAAATAGTTTCGGAAATATTCCGCTCCTCCAACATTTTTAATTCGGTAGTTGAATATTTCTTTTTCAACCCGTTTCCTCCTCATCCTCTTTGCGTTTTCTCTCTATTTCTCTCTCTTCCTCTAATGCGCATTCTTTTTCTTTTTATCAGGAAAGGTGTTAATTTTCAAAATGCCTTATTTAGATCTTGTGGCCTCAAAAAACCTGAAATTGGGCTAAAGATTAGTGTCACATATTCGTTTGCATTTTTTGCTTTTAATCTTATACGACGCACAGACAAGTCGGCCGACTGAAATGCAAATTTTTTAAAATTCACGTGAAATCAGTCGAGTAAATACAGACAAAAGGCAGTGTAAGTTCAGCCGGAGTTTTCAGTAAAACTCACATTTCACACGAGAGATTCAGAAGCCTTGATTTTCGGCAACTTTTTAATCTGATGGTGCTGTCTTGTGATGGTTTGGAATAAAAACGACATTGGTCACCTAGTGTCGTGAAACGATCTCACTTGAAAACTAATTACTAACATCGGCATTCTCCCGGTTCCTCCTACCTCTTTTTTCTATCTCTAACTAACTCCCTGCTTACCAATCAAATTCCATTTTCAAACACTTAGGTACTCTCTTTTTGCTTTATAGCCAGCCTCAGAAAGCAAAATTGCAATAGTTTTTGTGGAGTTCGATATGAATTTTTTCAGTTATCTAGATCCGCGAAAAATTTCATATCAGGTCTCAAAACATAATCCCATAAGATCAAGTCTCAATAAAAATCCCTGCGATGACAAGAGGGTTTGAACTGCATTTTGAATTTTAGATATGATTCTCCAACTATAAGAGATCCACGGTTAAAATTTTGAGACTTAAAAACCATAATGATTTTCACATTACAGCCGGATAAAAAACCGCGAAAATCTTTTATACGGAACCTACAAGTAAGCGACCACCCTTTTTTTCTTATTACGATTTCGGCGTACTTTCAATAATAACACGCGCATGGCACACCCAGCCAGTTTTGAACGGTTGGGCAGGGCAGCTGAAAATTTTTTGCTTGACAACTGCGTCCTTCGGGTGCAATCATAACGCTCACACGAAACTTGATAAGATCGCTTTAAAGGGTCTACAGAGCATCTCCACAGAATATCTCCAATAGAGGATCGATCCTTACGGCCAAAAATGACCAAAAACCACCCTGAAAAAAAACCATCGCTAAACGGTGTTTATGAAGCGCCATTAAACCTATCTTCTGGGGCCGCATGCAAAAAAAATAGGAAAAGTCTGCAAAGAGTTTTCCAGAAAGTGAATAATTTTTTTTAAAAATTAGTATGTAAAAATAGCCAAATGTCAAGTGTTCCGAGGTGACCCTACCTCATTTTTATAGCGTCGTGGGCAGTCGCCCAACTAGCCAGCCTTTGACTTTTTTCAAATCAAACGCTTCTCTAGTGGGCGGGGGCCCAAATAGGCCCACAGAGTATCCTAAAAGAATGCTAAGGAAATAAATTTTAGAAAAAGTTCAAGTTTTTGTGTAATACTTTCGCCAAGCTCGTGAAAGTTTACAACGCATAATAATTTTGTTAAACCGTATATAATGATTTTAATAGTTGAAACATCTCATGTAGCTTTAAATAATCTAAGGAAAAACATTTAAATGTAGGACAAAATTGGGTTCAAGTTTTTACGTTTAACTATTTTCTCTGGCCAAATGAAGAAATTAGAAAAAAAAACATGTCGAAAACTTAAAAAATGTATAAAAATTCTGCTGTTTTGCTAGAGGTACCCTTATATTACTCAACGGGAAAACTTTTTTTGCTATCAAAATTCATTTAAGAGTGAAACTTAGACCGTTTTTTCGGGTTTCTTTAAAAAAGAAATTTTTAATTTTCTAAAAATCGATACAAAAATAAGCTGAATGGTTTAAACCACCGCACCACATCTCTTAGGCATAATAAGCCAGTTCTTTTTCATTAACGCCCAAAAAGTTATTGAATTCGAGATAAATCAAAAATCTAAATTTTGTTATAGTTAATAAAAGACTGAAATAATGACGAAAACTCATCTGAAAAATAAAATCATAGCAAAACGGCTTTAAGAAGGTTTGCTAGTTTTCTTAGGGCGTCACGGCTTTTATCACAAGCCAAAATATCCACGTTCTAGTTTGGCCTAGAAAATGCAGTGAAGAGTGTTTCATAACTTGAAAAAATTTTTAAAAATGAAAAAAAAATAGATACTTTAAAATGTTCCGAGGGTCCCCTTACTACCCCTCTTAATGGGTGTGCTGTTGTTGTGGATTCTCAGAAAAAAAATTGATGAGGCTGCTCCCAGTTCGCACCTTCTTAGAGTTTCCTCGATACAAACGTGCATTTCCCACAAACTGTAATTTCTTAAACGTCACAGACACGCGCCCATCAGGGCGCCGTTTTGCTCCTTAATTTTAGGGCGTCACGGCAGTGTTCTTTGTGCCAAGAAGAGCTCCTGGAAATAGTGGAGGCAGTTTAAAGTTTTGAAGTTAAGAGTATTCATTGAAAAGCATAGAATCTAGGCTAGGCCCTCATTTAGGTAATTTAAAGTACACAGAGGCGAAGCTGCGTTTCGCAATTACAAGCAAGGAAAATGCAAAAAACAGCCTCTAAACAGGCAAAACAAAGTGAAATCAGGAAAAGTTTGAAAATACACTCTACTGTTTTTTTTATTAAGATTAGAAGTATTACATTCTCAAAACTAGTACACGACCCCTTGTAATTTAACTAACACTAGTCACCAATGCTACAGTTTCTATCAAATTGCCAATGTTATGAAGCAGATTTCGGCCCAAAAAAACTTTAAGCGTTCAGAGTTTGAAAATCTTACCTGTTGATTAGGAGTCTCAGGTCCTCGCATCTGCGCCACGTTTGCTTCGAAGTTAATTAGTGGCCCCAGCTAATGGTGTATCTACTTGTTCTAATGTTTTTAATCATACGTTGTAATGATACGGATATGCGTAGTTTTCAAAAATAAGCCCTACTACTCGCTCTTTTGAATGAAGCTTTTATCTCCGATTTGGCTTCGAAAAAAATTTCGAAAAAATGAAAAAGATTCCCTAAATGGATAAAAACTGACAAACTGGACTTTTCCTACATCTGTAAGCTTTTCTCTACTAAAGCATAAGAATAGCCTCTACTTTCGAAATTATGATTTTTAAAGAGAAGGTTTCCGCACCCTGATTTTTAGATTGAACACTTAATTTCAGATTCATCTAGTAGTTTTTGAGAATAATGGCAAACTTTCTTAACAAAAAACTAAAAAAATTTAAAGAGGAATCAGCGTTTCTACAAAAAACAGGGTAAACAGATTATACAGGGAGAATTTGAGCACCATGTTAGTTTTATTTAATTTCAAACCTTAGAGTCAGAATAGTTTTAAAAAAAAGAATAGCATTCCAAAAACGGGAAAAATTTCAAAAATTGGACATTTTCTGAGGCTAAATTTTTTTCAAAACGCAGCACATAGCCGCCCGCTCGGTAAAGTTCGTGAAAAAGATTCTTTTCCTTTCATTGAAACCTTTAATCTCCAATTTGACATTTTGGTTAATTTATAAAACTGATTGAATTTTCTCAAAAACTACCCTACCAAATCGGATATTAACGGTTTAAGCGGAAGAAAAAAATAGTTATGCGAATCTTACCTGCAACGCTTTGAAAATGTTTTGCACTTTTGCTAAAATTTCTTTTTTTTTTGAAAATTCTACCGTTTTTCAAAAAGGGTGTCAATGGACAGAATTCTTCTATGTGCCTGCATATTTTGCTAGTTTCTTTTCATTTTACGCCATATTCTAAAGTTTCAGCAGGGGAGCTTTTGAACTATTTGTTTTGAATTTTTTCATTCTTTCCAAAATCAAATCCACAAATTTGAAATGAAGGTTTCAATCACAAGAACAAATCATGGGGATTTCCCTTTCTCAAGCTGCTAATCCTTAAATCCGGTAGAAAAAGTTATGACCTCAAACAAGCCCGTTTTTTGACATTTTGGTTATTTTTAAAACTTTTTGTTTTTTTTCCCAAAAACTACTCTGCCGAAAAAATGGGCTTGTTTGTGGGCATAACTTTTTTACTGGATTCAGGGAAAAGCAGCTTGAAAACGGGAAATCCACATGTTTTGTTCCTGTGAATGAAACCTTCATCTCAGAATTGTGCATTTAATAGTTGAGAAATTGAAAATAAAATAAAACAAACAGTCCGAAAACCCTCTACTGAATCTTTCGAAGGGCGTAGAACGTGAAGTAAAATGAAAAAATACTAGGAAAAAAAAGCAGGCACTTAGAGGAGCAACCGATTTTTCTGTTGATACCATTTTTTTGAATATTAGTACAGTTGTTTTTGGGAAAGTTCTGCGTCATGAAAGTGTCACAATTTTCGATGCGTCACAAAAAAAAAACGAAAAACAACAAACCCCATACATTTTCACGAAATATGTTATTTCAAAGATGACCTTACACTAGCCAAAAACAAAGCAGCCACACTTGCAATTAATAAGTTTATGCATAAATAAGCTTAAATATGATCAAATTGAAATATCCCAATCGTGTCACCAAATGAGCCTTTTTATTTGCGACAAGTTAGAAAAAAAACTTCGTCATAATACACTAGACTTCGCTTGTATAATAAAATTTAAAACAAAAACTGCTCAACAGCGAAAAAAAGTTAACTCAGATTATTTTGGCTTTTACTGAATAATTTGCTGAACTTTAAATCAAAATCTGCCTAAGAGCTCAAATGAAGTTTTACTACTTTTTTTATGGTAAAAGAAAAAACCTACATCATGACCGAGTTTAGATGCTTAGCTTTCCAACGATCATCTCCACTGTTTGCAGGGATTTTGTTTGCATTAAATTCCGCTGTTTGTAGGGATTTTTTGGCACAAGGATTACCTCTTTGACATCCTCTAAATAATTGGCCAACGGTGCCTCGAAAATTGAAAGTTCAACCCAGTCGCACCAGATGAGTTAGGACCGATGTGGTTAACTCATAGAGTAATTTCGGATAGGGTACACCGTCTGGTTCTCACGCTATCTTATTTTCGGCCGGATAGATTCGTGCAACTTCTTAGTCTAATACCGATCCTAATCTTACTCTTATATCTACTAGTCTCAGGGTGTTTAACTAGTCTCTGCTAGGCTCAAAAGATCTAGAGTATACTGGCTTATTGCGACTGCTGAAGTTCTCTTGGAGAGGCAACTAATTTCTAAGTTAAATTCAAATCTCTCAGGTGCTGAAATTACAAGTAATTTCAGCACTTACAAATAAGTGGGTTGTTAGTTGGATGGATTGTGATTGGTTAATATTAAATATTTTACAGTGGTAAAATATCTAATTTATCCAATAATAAAATGTAGTTTAGATCAGGTTCCAAATCTCTAATAATTGTAAATAAAACGACCGAAAATTGAAAAACTTTTCATTCAATTCATTGCTTGAAAAGGAAAAAAAAGCAGTTTTTGTCTCCCGTGACTGTACAGCTGCAAATTTCAACTGAATTTACTCTTGTCAGATTGCAATTATTTGACGCTGGAAATTTTTTTGTTTGTAAGTAACCGCATTTTAAGCAAATCTGGTGACAGTTCATTGCGCCAAAGACCGTTCAGTCAACTCCAGCTTAAGACAAATCCGTAGCAAAACTTAGACAATTCAGCTCGTTTTCCCACAGAGTTTTTCTATTGATTTGTCTTACGCTTGAATTGACTGAACTTTCCTTGACACAACCCTTAGTATGCAGGTCTGTTTAAGAAAACAATATTTTACGAACAAAAAATTCCCACAGTATCAGTATTGTTATTGTCTAGAACGCTGAGCACACATGTCAATCAAACTTGTTCTGATTATAAACAATTATGTTCCATAATCTTCAGGAGCCCTAATTGATGCGCCCGACCAGTTTTTGCTTATCAGCCCAGGTGATCGCAATTCCGACAGCAAAAAAAAATCTTCAACAACTTTGCTAGCTATGCGAAAAAAATCTAAGTGAACAATGAGCGTTTTTGGGTTTAATTGGTTCCAACCACCAATTGCGCGGAAAACGAAATCAGAACAATTAAATGTTTATATCAGTTTTTAAACATTGATAAAATGGTAACTAAATACTATAATGATAATAGATTAAATTGGATTTTTATGGTTTGTCTCCATGAAGATCTATAAAAATCGAATACAAAAACTAAAAGGTAGAAATCAGTCAAATCTAATTTATTCGTTTATTTTGGATTATATTTGATGATATTGGATGTTAAAAGTTAATAAAAATTTGTAAAAATTAGATAAATATGAGTAGATTTAGAAAATGAGTAAGCTATGAGTAATGCAAAAAAGTTGCATGATTTTGCAGAACATTTGAAACAAATTTATACAGATCATAAACCAATATAATGGTTTTTAAAGGGATAAGTTCTTTGAGAACAATGAGTTATAATCAATTGCATTGACCCAAAAAGAAATTTTATTTGGTTAAAAGGCATCTATTTTGAACACAACAATCAATTAAAATTGACTAATACCCATGGATCATCAGTGAGGAAACCTTTCCTCCTACCTCCTGTCACCAGGACAAATTGTTCTCCAGACAAATCGATCATCAGGGCGGGAATCCTTCCTCCTAGCTTGTGTCACCAGTGCATATTGATCTCCAGACCCATTTAGCCTTTTAGATCGCAACTTTTGGAAAATTTTTCATTATCAGGCAAAAATTATTGTTGTCCTGAGCTCAGGTTTTGAAAGATCTTTCACCTTTGATAATTGTCCAATAGTTATTGAGGTTTAAGGATCGCCGTTTTAGCCGAATTGGGATAAGTAACGCCCGATATAATTCGTGCTATTGACGCATAAGCGGAGATTTAATTCGTAGCAGAAATAGTTCAAAATTGAATCGAGGCGTGTCATTTGGTTTTATTCTCACTTTGCCAATACGAACTATATAACTTTGAACTTTTCATAGCGTGTAAAAAAATAGATTAAAAATTTTCGCTGAAAATATTGTCAGTTTTTTTTAAAGTGAACACTATTTCATAGAGCATAAAAGGCAGTCTCGGACTATTCAAGGCTTCGCATTGATACAAGCCGTATTTGAAATTTTCAAAATCAAAGTTTTTTTTACCAATTTCGCCTCCAGTTTTAAAGTTATATATAGTAATTTTTAATTTGAATGAAAACACAAAAAAATATAACCCAGTATAAGTATTGCAGGTTATCAACTTATTTACTAGCTGTATTTGTAAGCGTTCACTATTGTGAGCTATGTGCTGCGGCGTAGACAATGATCACAAACCCAAAAATTAACAAAGAAGCGAGTTATGAAAAATCATTCTTACACATTTTAGAGTTACATCTGGTTAAAGAACGCCAGAAACATCAATTTTAAAGGCAAAAATATTCAAAATATTTTGTGAGCAGATCGAGCTCAGCTCCTTGCTAGTACTATTATAACTTTATCTTGTTTCAAGGGCGGATCTAGGATTTTCTCGAGGGGGCGGATTTTCAAAAAAAATTCGGAAAATTTTGGACTTTTTTTCTAGCCATTTCGCCTTTTAGACCCATTTCGTCTTTTAGATTGCAACTTTTGGCAAACTTTTTAAAATCAGGCTAAAACTATTGTTGTCCTGAGCTCAGATTTTAAAAGATTTTTCCCCTTTGATAATTGTCCAATAGTTATTGAGGTTTAAGGATCGCCGTTTTAGCCGAATTGGGATAAGTAACGCCCGATATATTTCGTGCTATTGACGCATAAGCGGAGATTTAATCCGCAGTAGAATTAGTTCTTAATTGAATCGAGGCATGCCATTTGGTTTGATTCTCACTTTGCTAATACGAATTATATAAAAATGAACTTTTCATAGCGTGTAAAATAATAGATTAGTGTTTTTTCGCTGAAAATATTGTCAGTTCTTTTTAAAGTGAACACTATTTCAAAGAGCATAAAAGGCAGTCTCGGATTATTCAAGGCTTCGCATTAAAACGAGCCGTTTTTGAAACTTTCAAAATCAAATTTTTTAACCAATTTCGCCATCAGTTTTGAAGTAAAATATAGTAATTTTTAATTTGAATGAAAACACAAAAAAATATAACCCATTATAAGTATTCCAGGTTATCAACTTATTTACTAGCTGTATTTGTGAGCGTTCACTATTGTGAGCTATGTGCCGCGGCGCAGACAATGATCACAAACCCAAAAATTAACAAAGAAGCGAGTTATGAAAAATCATTCTTACACATTTTAGAGTTAGATCTGGTAAAAAAACGCCAGAAAAATTAATTTTAAAGGCAAAAACATTCAAAGTATTTTGTGAGCAGATCGAGCTCACTTCCTTGCTAGTACTATTATAAATTTATCTTGTTTCAGAGGCGGAACTAGGATTTTTCGAGGGAGGGATTTTCAAAAAATTTTCGAAAAACACTTTGTCCTAAAGCACTAAAAAGACGCTGTTTTGCTCAATTTGTCTGCGCCGTAGGTAAATTTTTGGGTACTTTTTGGAAAGTTTTGACAAAAAAATTGCGTTTTTTTTGGCGCGTGCTCCCCCTCAAAATGAGTATATATTGGCGCCAAAGACGCCTTTAGAAAAATTTTCGGGTCGATCTGCCAAAAACGGATTTCATAAAAAGTACCAAAGGGGGACCCTTTGGGTCGGCAGTTGGTCGAATCCATTAGGGGGGGGGGGGGGCGTCCTCCCTAAATCCGCCCCTGTCTTGTTTTCCCGTGGGTGGAATTGATTTTTTTATTCACTTCCTTTTAATTGGTTGAGCCGGAAACCTTTGATTTTCTAAATAGACTTATATCGATATGGCATGCAGATCGTCCAAACAAATCGAAGTTCACTCCATGTTTTGTTGAGAAAAAAGACAAAAAAAGGCAAATGGAAATCAGTGACTTCTATGCTTGCTTTTCAGTTCACTTCCATCAGCTGATTAGAATTACACCCGTGAATCTTTACCGACAAATTTCATTCAGTTTCATTTCGATTAGGATACCTAAAATCATGTTGCTGAACTTTTCAGAATCCCGACAAAAGGATGATTTTGAGCCTTCAAAATAGAGGCTATGAATAGGTATCAGATATTACTTGATCAACTATCAGTTGGCGAATATGTAGATATTGAAACATAATATCTTGCAATAAACTGAATTATTATTTTTTTTAATTTCAATTTTAATTTATAAGTGATTCGTTTAAAAACTCATAAAAGAAGAAACTTATGTTTCATCAAAATAAAACTTTTTTGATACGATTTCAGCATCATTAAGCTCACGGTTTCTTTTTCTTTGTTCTCCAAACAAGCCTAATGACTTAAGAAATTTTATGATCTTATTAAATTTTCAATATTACGTTCACAAAAACTTACTAAAAAGGTGTCTACAAGCCCTGTGAAACTTTTGTTTTCGGTTTTTTTTGAAGCCGCGGAGAGATTTTTTTCAGAGATCTGAAAACTCTAGTTTTAACCATGAAGAATGTTCGTAATTTATCACAATAGACATTAAAAAAAAGTTATTTCATTCCTATGCATTTGAGTTTACCTGTCTTTCAACTCAGAAGATAAATTTTTTAGAAGATCAAAGGCAAACAGAAACAACTGGAGCAAAAACAGGATAACCAGCCTCAAGACGACAGAGCCGAGAGTCCTAAAAATGCTGAATTGGATTTCAACGACGCCTACGCACTGCTGAATCAAGCAATGAGCAACATCGAGAACTCCTCTGAGAAGACGAAGCGACGTTTCTACAGTCCCAAAGGTTACTCTCAGAAGTTCAAGGGGTCTACTACTAGTATTTCACTCACGGAAGAGGTATCGGGGGAGGGGCAATTAGCTGAAACGAAAGAAAACACAATTGTAGAGGCATAATCCAGAGATCGTAAACCAGAGATGGTAAAAACTTAGACTGGAAAATTTACCATAGTATTATCGCGAATTTCAACGGACAGATTATGATGATTGCGTTTAAAAAATTTCGTAACTTATAAAGCAGAGCTTCGCATCACGTTGAAAAATAGAACGCAATCTTCTAGTTTTAAGAATCATACAATAGGCGCAAAAACATAAATAAATGGAATAAATTATTATTTACAACCAATCTCTCGATTTTGTTCGAGAACACCATTGAAAGCGACTACAAGAAAATTTCTCATTTATGTAAGATATCAGATTCTATGACAAATTTTTTCACACAGGCGACCTGCACTTCGCACCACTTGCGATACGAACCCAGAAAATTGCTAAGTCAGAAAAAAATTCGAAAATGTCGAAAAACTATATCTCTCAAAATCAAACATTGTCAACAGACAGTTGGAAAAAAAATAATGAACGCAAGGGAACAGAAACTAAACTGACTTGTTTTTCGAAAAAAAAAAACACTTCAATTTTCGAAGTTTAAAGCATAAATATAAATAATGCCCTAAAGCTCTTTGAATCTCACGAACAAATTATGATTAGAGCTCTTTTGATAACACTACCCTAGTCTGAAAACTGAATCAAAATGCAAAACTTTTATTTCGCTGGGAAATCTGATACTTAACTTCCATTTTAGGAATAAGAAGTCGATCACGTTTTTCGTGACCTTTATAATTTTGCTATTCGGTAGTGGAGTTTGCCTACCATTTAGCAAAAGAAAGGAATTGATTATTTTTCACTCGTTGAAAGACGCAATTTCAGGACAATAAGCCGATGTAATAGAAGCCGAAACCTATCAAGTCAACAAAAGCCGAAAAAATGGTGCCATGAAAAGTTTGGGCTATTATTTCTATAAAGATTTTAGCAATTTGTACGCTCCAGTGAGCATGAAAATTATGTTTCCCTGGAAACGACTTCAATTAAGGTCACTAAGCCAAAAAAGTATAAGCCGAAATCATTAGGGCATAATAAAATTTTCCAGCGTTCTGACTTGCTAATTGTTCTGAGTCTGCAAAAAATTGGCCTGCTAAAAAACCGGTCTGCTTAGTTTCCTAGCACCCCGACATCAGATATTTTATGCCACTCTACAGGCTGATGCCTTTTCGTATTCTCACAATCCAAACTAAATTGTATACGTACAATTTGATACAATATACGGTTATAAATTTCTGGCTTGAAAATAAAAATCTTACAATCAAAAAAATTCTTGTGATCAAAATTCTTATAATCAATTTTTGGTGGGATTACGCTGTTTTACTGGCAAAACCAATAAAACACAAACAATATCTTGGTTCAGAAAACAAATTGTAATCGTATTGTCCGTGTTGGGAAAAGCTGATGTAAATTATTGGCTATTTATTCAAAAATTTTGCGACGAGTGGATAAAATTGATAGTTCATTCAGTTGAAAGATGAATTGTTTTTTCACAGTAGCAAGTGGAGCTCCGCATCACTTGTGATACAACGAAAGAGCAGCATTGCAAGCCAGCATATAGTAATGAGACGGTAGCTACAAAATCGAAAAAAAAATTGCGAAAAAAAGCAAGAAAAAAAGGGAAAACAAAAACCACTATCAATAAATAAGCTATTGGAATTTACCGAGCGGTCACTTGTCCAGCAACAAGTGGTATGACGCCCATGAGACCAAAACTTTTGCCAAAAAAAATTTTCGAGCAATTACCTGTAACACCTTGAAATCTTGCAACACAAGCTACTTTCAATTCTCAAAAAAAAACAATCAATAATTTTCTGTTCTTGAAGCGACATGAAAAATGACATAGCAAATTGACAGTTGGAAAAGAGTGTTGAACGCAAGTAAACAAAAAAAATCTCAACTTTTGGTTTTAAAAAAAAGATGCCCTTCAGGCTCTTTGAATTTCTATAACAATTTATGATAGCGCTTTTTTGATAGCATTAATTTAAGTGGATGTAAAAGTTTTTATTCCGCTGGAAATCTTAAAATAAAATTCCACTTACGGAACTAGAAATTGTTCACCTTTTACGCCCTTTCCACGCTCGTATTTGGAGTTCTATTTACGTAACTTTCAGCAGATTCATTTCAATTGAATTCAAAAGGTGTATTTATACCTTAGTACATTCATAAACGCATTAATATGCATTAATCCACATCTGTAGTTATCAAAGCATTTTATGACTTATTCCTGAAAAAAGAGTCTTTTTTTAATAACTCAGCCGATAAAACATTAGGCGAAAGGTTTTCGGGCCATTATTTTACAAATTACAGAAAATCAAAAACACGCGCATCTACAATGAAAATTGCTGACAGCACGATAAAATTCTCCGATGTGGCAATTTAATCGGCAAAACATAAGCAGAAAACGAAAGTCGGACAGTTCAATTTTACCGGAAAAAAACTTTCAATTTCATACATATTGAAAAAAGTAAGTTCCTGTCGGGGCTCGAACTCAAAACTCAGGGTGCAAAGGTCTCGCAGTTGCCGAAGTTCACTAATGAAGCAACTTCACACTTTCTTAAAAATGTGTAAGAAAAGTTATTAACGGGAAAAAGA
This sequence comes from Symsagittifera roscoffensis, assembly GCF_963678635.1. Classification (NCBI taxonomy): domain Eukaryota; kingdom Metazoa; phylum Xenacoelomorpha; order Acoela; family Convolutidae; genus Symsagittifera; species Symsagittifera roscoffensis. The sequence continues at coordinate 21,454,389 of NC_087064.1, forward strand.
CTAATTCCTGATTATAAGACATCTTCTTTCGCAAGTGTAATTAATAGGTTCTTCTTGAGGCTATATACTACAATCTGTGGATTTAAAATCCATTTTTTTGACAAAATTGATATTTTTTGCCATGTTACTGAGGTCAGAAAAATTAGTGTTACTTGAACAGCAACCGACTGCTCTTGTTTGCTTAGACAGTAGAGTATTTTCAACCACCCACTTTTTGAACATAGATGTGAAACTTCTAGATGCAAAAGCAATTTTTCTAACTTTTCTACCACCCGGATTTTGTAATGCCATTTTGTTCATTCCACTACTACATCGCACCAGCTCTATCTGAATCCAAAAACTCCCTCATCTGACTGACTCACTACAAGGAAGAATATTTCATCAGTTCAGACGTTTTTGAAAACCTGTAAATCAAATCGCCCAAATGTATATGTAAAAACGGTGGTTAAATAAAATATTTCAAATTTCCTGTGTAGATTCGATCATTTTATCTATCTATAAACGGACATTTGCATGAGTCCTCGTTAATTCAAACTTTTACAAAATTAAGGCACTTTGAGATTGTGAGTTTAATTCTATAGTGATTGTACAAATTCAGATTTCAAAAATCTTCAGATAGAAAGATGATGCCAAATATTTTTCCAGAGCCTAAAAAGCAAGTGGGTAAACTTGGATTAACAATTTAAATCTAATTGAAAACAAGAGCAGGTTTTAACTTCATCGATTTCATCACGTAGCACTTAATTAGATAGCTTAATTGTAGCACGAATAAGTGGATGACTTGGCTGATTGATAGTATTCAGTTCCTTCATTCAGTCCTTATTTTGAGGCACAATTTCAGACATCTTTGATATTAGACTATCCAGTTTCCTAAAATATTCCCTTTCGTGAACTGCCAGGAAATCATTCAGCACTAAACCAGAAGCACCACTTTCTAAGAGTCGTCGAAATTCTTTCTCCACTGAATATCTCTCTTCACGTTCGTCTAAACAAAGTAGCCAATTGAAACCAATCCAGTAGTTCTTTTTTTGCAATGAAATCTATTTCAAGATTATTCTTTTGAAGATTAAAGCATTAATTAACACGGATGGAAAGCGGAGCTTCGCATCATGCGGGGTAGAAAATGAATAAAACGTCATAAAAAATGTATTTAAAAAATTGGATTTGTTTTTAAAATCTAGTGATACTATGAATAGCATACATAAAAACCCAAGCAAATAGTTAGCTTGACACTTAAAACCCATCGAAATAGAACCTCTCAGAAAATCGGAATATCTTATAGAGTGAAACCCAAAAAAAACTATGTTTAAAGCTAGGTTTTTATAGAAAAATGGTAGAACGAAAGCCAGTGCACCGGATAAAATATTGAGAATACAAAAACTAAGCCAACAGAATTTCTAGCAAAAATCTTAGAAATGATACGCTAACTTTTGTGAACTTCATTGCGTAAAGACTGACTATATTATCATCAGAACCATATTAAAGGTGGGAAACAAGACAAATAAATTATTCAGAAGAAAAGCGGGTCAAGATTTCCGAGAGGATCCAAACGACTCTGCCTTCACAAGGTCGATTCACACCCTGGCTCGCCAGGATGCATATGGCTTCGAGACAGACGTCTCTGATGTTTGTTTACGGAGCGGAGCCTCAGAAGCCCGCCAGGCTGCTCCGTCTGCTCATCCTTATACTACAATTCCGCTCCGTCATTAATCGTTAAACCAGGTACATACGAAGGTCATCCTTGTAATTTAACCATTCAGCGAATTCAAGCTAGCGTTTCGTCTCATGTATGTGGCTAGATGGTCATTTCGGACTCGAGCTACTGATTCGTCCCACGTATGTGGCTAGATGCTCATTTAACGTAGTGGAATCACTCTTCTAAGCCAACACTACCGAAATTTATACCGTACCTTTAGCATTTATGTTTTAATCACCCCTCCCCCGGAATCAAAGCACCTTCAGCTGCAAATAAGTCAAAAAATCCTCCAGCTCCTAGCACCCCGAACATGGCTTCCTCGAACTCAAACTTCCTACCCCAGATTGACCATCCAGTCAACAATAATTTTCCTATCAAGCCAACTACATTCAAAATATATGAACCATCAAATCATAATAGTTTTAGTCAACTTGAATCCCCTGTGACCAATTCTTATTCTCTCAAATCAGCCAGTCTTTTAGAGAATCTAGCATCTAAGCTGTAACGTAACATCCGGAAAAGTACCCAAAATTTCTGCCTTTCCAGCAAAAAACAAATTCATATCGCATTCCTCCAATAAACTAAACTGAAGGGAAAAGTCGGACTGCCTTTTGGTCCCCTTTATTCTATTTTACATAAAGCCAGGGTTAAAATTCGGCGCAAGTTTAAGCATCTCAACAAATAGAAGAAAAAAATAAATGGCGTCAATTCCTCTAAATATGTGATAACCGCACTGGGGCCAGAAATGTATGGAAAGTGCGACGCTCCCTAAATGGATCAAAGCCTGTAAAATCTAAGCCCTTCATTCGGTTTAAAATCTATTAATTCACCACTAGATATAGCCGAAGCTTTTAGCAAACAGTTACCCAACGCAAGGATCCACACTTCAACCAAACTTCTTCGTACAACGGTACGCAAAATATCCAAATCCCTAACCAAAAACCATCGCGGAAACGGGACTAACCAAACCATCGCGGAAACACCCAAAGTCCTCTAATGCAAACAATTCGGGCCTTTGGCCTGGCATTACTTATTTTTCTCTTTTTAACTACACGCTGTGTGAGGTGTGAGAACATAATCCCTCAAATATGGACAGACTAATCATACTTTTGTCCAAAACAGATATCATACAGAACGAAACTACTACATTGTCAATCAGTTAACAATTTAGAGAGGCTCATCCATTCTATTGTTACTAAACACCTACGATATAACAAGCATCAAGTTTTCTGCCCATTTCACTCCACCGCCACTGCACTGTTTACCCTTCAATTGCACTTCACTAACTCTTTTGATCAGAATCCTATCCTGGCTTATTGTTTTGCTAGTCTAGACCTTTGAAAAGCTTTCGATATGCTGTGCCACTCTTATTTCAAGACATCGGTCCCAAGAGTGGGCTGGCTCAGTAACTATTTGAATAGGAGTCAAGTCACCTATTGTTTTCGCGAACAATCATCATCCTATAGAAAAGTTCACTGGAGTTTCCCATGACTCAGTACTATCATCCTCTTTCTAATTTCCATAACTATGGCGCCCGTCCCCTACCAGAGAAATTTCATCCCACCTCATATGCGGGCTAACTCCGTCCATTCTCCTTAAGCTCTGAGATCCAGAAAGCAACCAACTCTTTAAACGGCTACCAAATTTCTTCAGGAGTGTTTTTTACTTCAGCTTAGTGTTGCCTTCTCTACAGGATCAGTAAACCATTTTCGTCTGACAGCAAAGACTTGCGTAAAGTTTTTGCTTAAATAAACCTAGTTTACCTTTAAGGAATGATATTTGAGCAATAAGATACTCTACCGCTGAGCAAAAATAACCCAAGCAAACGTTATTATTGACCCAAGTCTTAGTTCTTACTCACTACAGACAGTCCGCTAACAAGTCTAGGCGCAGTACAGAAGCTTTGAAAGCCTTAGCAGGGTCAACCTGAGTAGAAACAGCAGAAAATTTAATTTGAACTTACAAAGCCGTTATTAGAGCCGCACTTAATAACGCCTCTACAGCATGGTCCCACGCAGAGAGGCTTAATCTAGTCACACAGAAGAGGCTTAACCCGAAACTCATGCTCTCCGTTCTATTGCTGGTTCCACCCTCATGTGTTCTACTGCGCATCTGCAAAGTGAAGTTGAACTATTAAATGCTCCCTCTTTGTCTTTCTCTTATCTTGCCAACTTTGTATATCCGCTTCCCGTTTTCATCACCCCTAGTTTTTTTCCACCCTCACTCCTTCATCCTTACTAAGTACGCCCTTCTACTCTGAGACCATGAAATAAAAATCTCCCTGTTTGCTTTAAATGTTTTAACCTTTTTTAAAACTTTGCCACAAAAAGCCAGAAACAAAATTTTTCTTGAACTGAAGATGGACACACTAAACAACCAACATGAACCCTTTAATTGCCAAAAAGAAATAGTTTCAAATATGCAGGTGTTAGTCAGATGTTAAAGAAAATACTTTTACAGTACTAGCATGGTATAATTTTAACTATTTTAACATGGTATAATTTTAACTATTCTAAAATGGTATAATTTTAGCTATTCTAACATGGTATAATTTTAACATTTATAATATAAGACAGTATGGAAGTAAAGTGACCGCTTTTTCCTGAATTAACTGAAAATTTTTACACAATAACTTACCATAGGTTAACCCTGACAGATCTTACTTAAATAAAAGAAAGTAATTCTCAAATTTCGCTTGTATGTATGTTAGTATGCCCCACAAGTTAACTTGATCATCTTTTAGCGTATTCCATATCACTAACGATCTTTTAAAAAACAAGTTTTCTATATTTTACAGCAGTATGGCACAGCTCTCTTGTTTTTCAAATGATATCAATCACTTAGCTGATAATCCACTCAGAAGAACGCCGGATAATCTAGACGACTTATAATTAGTGCGTCTATGATTAATAGGTGAATTTTAGGTGGAAAGGGTTTTTTCTTATTGATTGCAGTTTTTCAATTCCGCAGACCATTTTCTTCGAATCGTATTGACTTCCTCTTGGAACGATAAAAATTGATCTAATATTACTCCGAGGTATTTAAAACTTTTTTTCTTCGATGATGTTTTGGGTCTCAAGCAATTGTAATTTTTTTCATGATTTCGCAAATTTGAATATTGAATGCCTGCAAAAATAGTTTAATAAAATTTTTAACTGTTTTCTAATTTCTCTATTGCAAGATCGGCCTTTTGGTTTCCGCAATAGAGTAGCGTGTTATCTGCATATTGTACTACTTTGCATATGAGTTTGGTAATTACAAATTTAAGTCGTTGTTATACAGATTTAAAATCAGAGGTCCCAAAAGGGTGCCCCGAAGGACACCTTGGTGCAATGAAATCCAATCTGATTCAATGTTGTTGTCAATTGTTTTCTGCTGACGTTTTCTGATGAAACAACTCATCATATCATTTCTATTGCACTTTCAGAAAAATTCGAAGTTTGAAGTTTTTGTTGCAGAAACTTATGATCAAAAGAGTCCAATGCTTTGGAAAGATCTATCAATGAGCCAGCAACAAACTTGCTATCAAATGATTTTCTGAATAAATCGCATTGTTTGTGAAAAAAATTGCATCGTTTGTTGAATAGAAAGTTCTGAAACCGAATTCAGTATTGCTTAGCAGGTTTGGCTATAAAAAAAATACTCCAATTAAGGCTAAACTGCAATTGCAGGATTGCGCATAGTCAATTAATTGAACAAGTTCGTCAAGAAATTCAGCATTATTATTTTGCATGAATTTATATATTCAAAAGCGTTTTTCCATCGTTTTTTGAAAGAAGTAGTTTTGATTTCTATCCAGATTCGATGGTATTTTTTACACAGAGTGTTCAGATCTGGTCGTAATTTTGGGTTGAGTATTTTGGGTATTAGGAGCATAACCCTACCACCTTTTGATTTTTTGCTGGCTAACATAGCTCCATCGCATCAATAAGCAATGTATTTAGTTTTTATCTATAGTCCACAAGAGTTGGTCAATTGACTCGTTGAACCAAGTTTCCGAGAAGCCAAAAATTGTATTTTCGCCAAATGTTTTCACAATGGTTTTCAGATCTAAGCGTTTCCTTGCTAAGCTTCCACAGTTTTTATGTTTGACTTTGATGTTGACTGTTTTTGACCAGTGTTTTTGCGATGCTACTTAAGTTAACTGGTGGACCCGGATTTGGGTGATATCACCCGATTAAAGAATTAAAGCTTTCTTTGACCGAGAAAGGATGCAATAAAAGGTTGCAGTTGAATAACAACTGATTGGAAATACTTAAATTGAAACGTAGATAAAATTTAAATATAGCAGACATGAGAGGCACTAGTTTATACATAAAGAAACGCTTGAGAGGCACTAAGTTAAGTAACATGTAATACAATAAATTGAGGCAACTCAAGGAAGAAGAGTTGTATTTGATTTTTTATTCAACGTATGGTAGGTTACTAATTGTTCACTTTCCTATAAAATGTTAACAGAGATGCTAGTTAAAACTAATAGTTGATACATTTTAATTCAACTTAAAGGCCAGACTTATTTGATGAAATCATCTGAACTAGAACCGATAATGACCGTGCACATGATTATATGGTGATTTATTTTCCCCTCTTAAATTTTGATAAAAAGTACGGGGCCTTGAGCAGGGGTGGTTGCGATTAGCGAAAATAATTTGAGTGCGACTATTATAATTTTCTACGGTTTTACATCGTAGCAGATTGTTCGAGTATTGACATACAATTGAAGAAAAAATAATAATCATTATACATTTCAACCTTAGAAATTGCCTTCACATTGTTTAAAATTGGAGGTATCTCGCACACTACCATCATTTCAGGCGTAAACTCATTGGTAATATCATCAATCACGTTATCGTACTTTGACTTCAAGATGGAATTGGTGGGTGTCATCTTGGACCACAACACTTTTCAGTTCACTTGATGGATACTTACTGAATACTTTGATTTTCCCTTCAGTGCTACTGACTCATTAGAGTTAGCTACGGTGTCATTAAACCAGCCGTTTTACTGGCTCCCAGAATCAACATTTTGGAGTCAACGAAAGGTGCAGACTCGCGTATCTTGGCGTTGACCATCTATCTGGCTAGTTATTTCTATTGTAGATATCGACTCACACTTGATAGACCTCCTGTTTTTGTGATTACTTCAATGAAATTTCTGTAATCTTCCTTTTGTCATAAAGATCAAAATAAATTTGTACAGATCTTGTTTGTTCAGTTTATCTAACTGACGAGACCATTGTTTTGATTAATCAATTTGCTCTGTTTTTCAATTTGCAAATCAATTTGCTATTAACGGGAATCGATATTCGGGTAACTTCTGTTGCTGAATAAAACGGACACAATTTCTATTTATAATTCAATTCAATTTTCTATTATCGGGAATTGGGTAATCGCAATTTGCAATCACCTCTGTTTTACCGTACCTTTAAATTGCAGAATATTGTCTACTGAGGCAAAAGGATCTCCAAGACAAATGGAACGTGAATTATCAATGGATAAAATTTTTGATTATTGGATAATTTATAGGGATAAAAATTAAAACTATCAACGTACAAAGAGAACTCTCAACGGATAAAATTTGATATTTAAACCGACGCAATTATTTTACAATTCAATTGCTTTTTCTTTTTCCACATTTCGATTCCAAAAAGTATACCAGTTTTCAGATTTGTTGTTGAATTGTTCGACTTTTACTAAATTTCGTTGATTATTGAGATGTCTTTTGGATCAAGAAAGATTTCATTAGTAAGCTGGCATTTTTTTCGAGTTAGAAAGTTTTCATCAAGGTTATGACATAAAAACTTCAAAAAACCGACTGTTTTCTAGCAATAACCTCTAATTCAACCCTATGGCGGGCTTACAAGAATGGCGCGGAAGACAAATATTGAACTTAAATAAAAGCTATCAAGTGATTTTTTCCAGCTTGTTAAGCTTAAAAAAGTCCATATTCTGACTTGTTAACGCTCGTTAATCGCAAGCCTGATGAGTGACTTTCAACCTCTTGTGCATAAAATTGAACTCCTGGGGGGTATAACTAAGATAGACAGGTCCCTTGAAAAGGTTACACTGAAAAACAGGTCTCATGTACGCATTTACACACACACTTATTTCGCATAGTAAAACTTGAGAAATCAGTTCTTTTTCTGCAATTTCTTTAATTGTGCCGCCTTTTTTGGTAATTTGTTAAAAATCACAAAACTTGTCTTAAAGTATACTAGGGCATGATTCTTCATAATAATCTTCGGATTAATAATCAATTTGACAAATTTAGGCGAATTTTTCTCACGGAAACTGGATATTTCCAGGTACTAGTCTACCATAACTGTACCCCTGAAACGCATTGTTCATACGGGTAACTTTTTTACTGCTCTTAAAAATTGGCGAATTTAAAAAACTCGCCAATCAAAGCTATCAAGTGATGGTAATTGGTTGAGTTTGATTAAAACGAGCATGTTTATAAAACTACCTATGCTGATTGAATGAGCAGGAAATCTGACAAGAAAGTTCTCGTAGAACTTCAGGGATGACGGTTTCGATTTATCAGAGAACACGCCAGAACGTATCACTGATCGCTTTGTCGCCATAATTGTTCATGCATGGAACGCTGATTGGTCATTCCTCTAATCAGCCTCCATGATACCACCTGAAATTGAAAAAAAAACATTCGGTGATCAATCAAAACTCGGCACCAGAATAATGATTCAACACCCTTGCTCGTCGCAAAGGTAAAACTAATAACAGAGAATTAAGTGCAGGTAACCACAAAAGTTTTTCGTCCTATTTCAATTCATCTAAAAAAAGTTGTTTAATTTTCTACAATCTGAGCAGCAACAGGTGAATCGCCAAGTCAACAAGTTATTGGAGTCAGCGCTTTGTCATTTCTCCATGGGTTGAAGAGTCTTGTTCACTTGGCCAGTATTTCTTTCCTTTTTCTGATAGGTAATCAGAAGTTCAAAAGTATCATAGTAACCGAGGTTACAGTCAGGAGTCCCTTCATCAGGTATTCCAGTTAATATACTTGAAATTTTCTAGTTATGGAAGTGATAATGATAAAAGAAAATGACAATTGCTGACGTCCTTACAATTAAAATCGATACGGGTTACGTTTATTCAATATGAACACGCAACTCGACACGAGAAAATGCTCTAGAATTTTTCGACCATTCAAATTAAAAAAAACTGTAATTACATTAATATCGTAATCATTAAATACATTTTCCTGTAAATTTCTGAAATTTTTTTAAAGTTTTTTGGTTTTCCATCGTTATAAAATTTCAATTTAGGATATTTGCGATTTTGACATGTCAGTTTTTTGAATTTTAGCCATGCTATACATGGACTATAATTTTAGTGTTAATTCCCGGTTCCTGAATTCATCGCGTGTGTTAATTCTCGGCCTCTCCCTCCAAATATGCAATGCCTCCAGTGTGAGTTGCTTCTAAGTGTTGGCTGTTTGGTCTATAATCTCTGACTACAGCTCAGCAGTACCGCCTACCTCCTTATTACCTTCTAACAAGTGTTGCCCTACTGAGAAGTCACCTTTGCGGTGTTCACCAACCCTCGTGGCTAAATGTCGGACTGTCAGGCCGACCTAGGTGGAGTTACATCCACTGCATCCACTACAAAAAAAAACATCTGAAATAAGATGGTCTCCACACAGTGAACACGTGTCTTACACAGCTTAAAAACATCAGTCGAGTTTAAATAGAAAAATATCCTCACCTATGCTCTCTATATATATGTAAATAGCATCAACTAATGATTTTCATTGTAATTTAACAATTTACAATCTCACAACTCTCAACTATTTCTAGCAATATCAAGGTCTGCTTTTAAATCAGACCTCTCAATAGAAAAAGTTTAAGGGTTTCAATGATCAATCTTAAATGATTGGTATCAGTTTTAACGCACAAAAGTAATCAAGTTTTTCTCCTTCTCTCTTCTCTATCACTTTCATCTCGTGTCACATCTTGATCTTCACTCCATTGCTTCTTATCTTTGTCTTCTGACTCGCTGTCTTCTAGGACTATCTCAAGCATGTCCACGGAGTTGATAGCCGTGCCCCAACTCTCCTGCTATAACAGCCTCGGTTTCAACAAGGTAGTAAGTCTACATTCACCTTTTGCTCCCGGTTCCTGCAAAAGCTGTTGTGCAGACACAGGCTCACATTGCGTTATAGATCAGCTTGTAAGACCTCTCTCTTTTCGGCTTCAGTAGCACAAAAGCGCTCCAGCTACTCGCATCACCGCCGTGGTAACAGCGTTGCTGTGCGTTAGGAATGCTCTCTTATAGGCTCCTATATCTAGCTGGAAGTATTGATAGGCTTCCGTGTTCCTGGACATATGACGCTTCGCGCGTTCATACATCCATGACGTCATTGCTGCACGGAACCAAGGCATCAACCTTTGCCTTGACTATATCCTCTCAATGGCTTTAGGTATCCTCAGAACCTTGCAGGTGGTTCTGAAAAGATCTATGTTGTTGTTCAACTTCACGTTACTTAGTTGCTCGGGTGTCGGCACAGCCGTCTCCTGCTCACTCGTGCCCTCGTTAGCTTCTAACCATCTCACCGCCAGCATGGCACTAACCACCACGATTGACACTTGTTGACTTTGGTCGGGCAACCCCGTGGAGTACAACTCCTCCACGTCCCACACCAACACCAGATTCCCGCGTTTGGCAGAGACAAGGATACTCCCCATGGGTCATCAATATGTTCCTTCGGGTCCGATACCCTGAAGCTCCCAGCAACGGTTCCACTTCGATCATAATCCTGTTTACATCGTCCTTTTCATCCAAGGCAAGGAATTCGGTGGGTAACGCTCCACTCGCCTTCTTCTTCTGGAATTCACTCACATTATCCTCACTCAACCTCATGAACTCTTCACCCACTACGTCCTGCAACTCGCCTTCAGATCTCTTCGAGACGGCCCGAATGATCTTCGTCAGTAAATCATACGACCTTTCTGACATCCTGGCTAATCTCACGCACTTTGGTACAGAGAGGAGTTGGTCGACCACCACCTGCTGCGTCCTCGCGTCCATTAACGCCATGTGACTAGGGTACCTACTATTGCAATATGGTGCGGAGCTCGAACCCACCAGATATTTCGAACCAGTAGGTCTATGATAGGCCTATCTGTCTTTCAAGTTTACCTCGTTCTCTAGAGCCTCTCGCCAACCGCCAATCTTCTGCTCAGTCTGCAATGCCCCAGGGAACAATTCCACACTTAAGGACGGAACCAGCCCATGGGCACGCTCCAGGCGTTCTAATGAATCGATCGAGCTCGTCAAACTGTAAAAACCCAAGGCAGTGATCAAATTCACCTCCGTCACTCCGTGTGAGTCTGCTATCAATTCCATCTCACTTTTGTCCCACATGCTTAACCTTCCATACAGCTAAGCTAGTTGGCAATGTTGCTCACTCAGCGTGTTCAGACAATGGCCCGTGCCACACACGTGTCCTTCCATTCCACAACTGGAAGCTAGACAGGTGGCCTGTCTCAACCAATCACTCGAAGAACTTCCCTCGGAGGGTTCCGTAGACGGTCTGCCATTCTGCTTTGTTACTTTCAGGGCCAGCAGATGATGTATCATGGCTAAATCATGTAGACTCGCGTCATCATCCAAATCCAACACGATATCTGCCGTCATATCCCAGATTAAACCGGCATTCGGGTGTGGACACCATGAAGGCTCTCACATGGTTACTAAGCTGGTCTTCAAGGGACCGTCCCATGAACCACATTCAAAGCTCACTTGCCCTTTTAGCTCAGGAACCGAGGGCTCAACCACTCTTTCCTCCAAAATAATTCCCAGCTCGGGTTGTTCCACCACCAGCTTGCCAGTTTCCTTGGATCGCTCGACCCAGAAATCAAGTATCATGAACTGCTCGCAGTCAAATTATGTCTCCCTGGCTTCCTCGTCCACAAAGGGATTGTAGGGCATCCCTGGTATGTCTGACACATATTGGAATGATTTCAACTTCTTCAGGATTGCATAATCTTTCTGCTGCCTGACGGCCTCAGTTGACTCACGGCTTACTTTCAACTCTTTGTTGGCGTATCTTCTCACTTCCTCCAGCCTACGATAGCTTCCTAAATCATTAGTCTCTTTACTAGGTATGAGCAGCGGCATGTCCTGATATAGTTCCAGGAGAGCCCTTAGGAATTTTTGTTCACGATCAACTTCCCTTTGCCGAATGGTTTTTACACATTCTTCCAATACAGGGGTGGGGATGAGATCCACCGCGAACCTCGCAAAGCAAAAGGCGTCTTTGCGCTTAGCCTAGGCTATCGCGGAATCGTTTCTGCTGATCAACCTTCGCAGGGCTTCTATCAGTTCCAGCTCCTGTTCCTTCAATTTCGAGTAATTACTGGCCTCGTATTCCGATCTCTTAACTCCCATTAGGCACCAGGCCAGTCGGGCCTGCAAGTCAGTTCTCGCTCATAGGTAGGCCAGGTACGCTGCCACCTTCGCCGGTGCATGCATGGTCTCGTCGAAGTATTTCTCAGGGGCCGCCCTCCAAGAGATTTCTAACAATTTTTCCAGCCCGATCTCATTTGCCTCCGAGAACATCACGGTGCCGTATTCCTTCCGATTCAGATTAGAGTCATCCGTGAGTGTCTTCACGTACTCCTGCATGGCGTGCTTTTCGCTCCAGGCCATCAAGTGCCGTCTCGCTGAGTTTCTCGCCTTGAGCATCTCCACATAACCCCCGGCGGGATCCCCCATGTGGACTGAGTCGGGTACTGAGACCCGACTGTAGTCAACCATGCCGAGTTTTCCCTCCAGTTTCATGCGGGCCATGTTAATCCGCGAGGGTTTGTAGTCACCGAGCCCTGTAGATCCACGCTGACTGATGACCTCCATTTCAAGCTTTGTGTCCGCTAATGTCCGTGCTTTTTTCTTCGACCTCGTGGCTGTTGAGGTCAAGCCTGCCAATCGCATAGGGGGTATTAAGTTTTCTTTCTCTCCTCCGGCCAACGCTGCACCATCTCCCTGACCACTTTCACTTAGACAAGCTACTTTTGCCAACGAGCCCACTACTGCGTTCGCCTTCGACTTCACTACTCTCTGATTCACTATTTTGCTTTCTGTTCTCCGCTTCAATCTATTCAGCCCTTTCTTTAATCGCCTGACGGGTAATTTTCTCACAACCTGATTTTCCCCGGCACTGTCCTCCGAAACTGACTCGGTCAGAACTTCAGACTCTGCGGAGCTCATTATTTTCCCTAGAACCTCGCGCATGATGGGTTGGTTCAACCCCAACTTCATTACGGACTGCGTCCCGTATATGCGTAGCACGTCCCATGTCCTCTCCATGAAAGTTACTCAGTTCCAGGTCACTCCCGCTTTCCATTCAAGTTCGCTCTGGTATCTCTCCCATTTCTCTTCAGGCAAGTGCCCAGGAAGGGCACCCTCATTGTCTCGTCGATTCTTCTCCTCCTCGTTGATTCATGGAGCAGTTTCAGCGTACCCTTACTCCTGTATTCCACTGCCAGGCCTATTGGATCTACTGGGGACAGACTGGCTGGCGCATCCCTCGTAGGAGACATGAATGACGATGGTGTCATCAACAATAGATGTTCATCGACGTCCCCGTCATCGTCGTCTTCACTGAATCGATATTCCAGCAAGTCCCTTTCTAACGCACCTAAGTCTTGTCCACTTGACTTGTCTTTCTTTCACTCCATAGGGTTGTCATCCTAGTCCATCTGATCATCGTCGCTAGTGTCTGGTCTCGGTACAGGTCCCGAAGGGCCTTGGCGCATGTCCATGCCCGAGTCCGGCCGCGCCGGTACGGTCAGGTCCCCCGCGTGGTAGAACAACTCGTCATTCACCAGGAACTCCACCGACTCGTCGCCATGTGGCGCCAGCTCGTCGACCGTTATGTCTGTGCCCTTGGCACCTCTAAAAACACCACTTTTACCTTTCCTGGCCACTTCAATTGTGACAAATTATCGGCTGGTGTGTATACATTACTCCACACGTCGGAGGAAACGTCGGGTTTTCTCGAGGGTGGCGCTTTAACCTTCTTTCGGCTCCATGCATCAGGGAAACTGAAGTCAAAGGTGTTCATCGCTGCCACATTCCCACTGATGAAGCGCAACTCCATCCCTTCACTCCATTTCTGCATTCTCTTTTCCGCATCACGGGCGGTTCCACTACGAGGGGCAACAACAGGTGACGTGACTCGTAGCAGGATCCTCCTTATGGGCGGGTATTGGGGATATTGGCTCGGCAGTGGCCTAGATCCAGCCAGCCATGCAACCTGGTTTTCCTTGACGTGTGCATACGCCTCCGGCCAAGCCGGGACCCGCATCGCCTCTCCCATGTCTTTCACCACTGGTCTCAAATTGAAGAGCTTGGAGTTAAACTGGATATGAGAATCCTCAACATCGCCCATACATTACTTAAAATTGTTGTTAAAGTCCATCAATATCCATCCTGGCTCCGCTATTTCCCCGAACAATCTATCGTCACTGGCCAGTCCTCTCAGTTCCTCCTTCTGTTCCACCCAATTTAAAACGGAACAGTCTACCACTGAGACTAAATTGACGTACAACACAGGGTTCCTGTATGCTTTCACTTGTACGTCTGGAAACGCGTATGACATCACCGATCCGTACAACACCGAGACGAACTCCCTTAGTCCATGGACTAGAATCAGCGGATCGGTCCGCATCATTGCAACCAGATCCGTTAGCAAAGGCATGCCACAATACTGCTTCCACTCATTCACTCCCGTTGCAGCTCTGTCCTCTCCTGTGACGATCCTGTTATGTTGTAGGAGGTACTGGAGCAAGAGTATCCTCCAGTCCTTCATCTTCCAATATGTGGTGGTTTCCAACTGCGCGTTGAATTCTCGACTCGCTCCCTGCAGCTGTTCGGGGTAACGCAGAAGCTCGAACAAATCGCCCAACCGACCATATGTCATCGCGATCAGGGTAAGGAGTTCATCCAATCTCAGGTCCACCAACGCTTGGTTGAAGAGATTCGTAGGTCCCCTCACAAAGTTCTCATGACTAAACATCACATACAGTGCCAGTACCAGATCAATTGACAGTTTTCGGATGTCCTTGACGAAGCTCGCGATCAGATTCCGGGAGGCCCTCGGGTAACAAATGGACAGGAAGGATAGAGTCCATCCCACTCCCATTCCACCCAAGATAGCGTCAGATCTCTCATATTGTGCCCTCGTGGCCAAAGTATCCGCTTGAAATCTATCTAGCGACATCGTGTTGACGTCTTGCATCAATTCGTTAAACAATTTCTTCAAGTATCCGTGTATTTGTTTGATCACAGCTGGATCAAGCTCAAAAGCGTCTTCAACCAAGGCACAGACTCTCGGCAATAAGTACAGCCATGAATTGGTATGTGGCTTTGTTCTCAAGGCCAGTGCTATGAGGTCCTCTTCAGCTGATGTCAGATTTCTTCTGACTGTCCTCCCCTGCGCGTTCCTAGCATAATCCACTTGTCTAAACCAGAGGTCATTTGCCACCAGTTGCACCAACAAGTGATGGTTATCTGGTCCCGGTCTCAGTTTAAGTAACCTGGCAAAATTGGACAGTTCCAACCCCAGGACCTCGTCCAGCCCCACCCGAGTTGAGCTGCAATCATTGAACCCCTGAAGGGCATTCGAAATGTCAGCCCAGACAGCAGGGAGTTCCGAACGAAGTGAATAATAGTTGTTGGGGTCAAAGATACTGTTCGGCGCGGGTATGATCACGTTGAACCGTCCTTCTGCTAATGTGGTAACCATCGTGTATACAAATTGCAAGGGTTCTGGCAATGTGGCATATCCAGGTGATAACACAAAAATGATCTTCACCACGTTCCTAGTGAAGAGTCGCTGCACTGATGATTCCACCTCAGTCATGGCCGAAAGTAGCGTCATGATCGCCTCTCCCATGATTTCATTACTGGGAATCGATCCATCCGTCTGACGGGATAACAATCCTCTACTCTGCAGGTGGTCATTCGACCTGGCAATTATTATCACCTGTGGGTCCATGCTGACCGTCCTCTGCACGCTTATCGTCATGCCCACTGATTGTCCCCAATCCAACTTAGGTGCTGTCAAGAAAATCACGTCGGGCCAAAAGAGAGAACGAGGCGTATAGTGATAATCTGAACTGGCCACTATCAGGTATTTGGCGGTCTTGATATCTAGGGGATCATAGGCAGCAAACAGGCTGTCAACCGTTGGTGTCTTCAGTCCCGCGTACCTCTTATCGACCACTCCTTCGAGGTCGCTCGGGCATAGTTTCTCGAATACTCACCGGGCGCTTGGTCGGGTGGTTTGGAGAACTGTCGATACATTTTATGATGCTTATTGTTGGGCTTATTCTTTGTCAGAAACTTGTCCCTCCGGGAAGGCGGTGTCAATTCCCTGGCTCTCCGACGGACTTCAGTAAGGGATGAGGTGTTCAGGGGTCCAAAGGTATTGTCCTGAGGTAACCCCTCTAGATCCACAAAACTGAGCGTTTGTGCTCCGCTAGTAGCCAGTCCACGCCCGATATCCACCCATCATCTTTCTTACATCCGCTCGACATGTTAACGTATTCATGTTCAAGTTCGCCAACATGTCAGTTTTATATTGCTCCCAACCGGTGGGATCTGGACGGTTCCAGAGCAGCACACTGTTTGGCTCAATTCCCTCCGCCGGCGTGGCACTCGTCGATGGGCTTCCTGCAGGAGCAGGAACCGTCGCGAGCGGGTTACTCGTCCTCAATACGGTTTGAGAGCTAGTCTGATCCTGATCAATTGGCCTCCCAAGTCGGCTCTCTAACGGATGTCTTCTAGGGAGAGGAGCAGTCCCCAACCTTTCTCTCACATCTGAGCTTGGAGGAACGGGAGCGGTTGCACCAGTTTCCATTGCACGGGCCCGAGGAGATTGGCGAGTGGTTTTTACACATTGCCCCTCACTCTACCTCCTCCAGTCGACCTGCTCCGAGCTAGTGAGTCGGTTGTCCTTAATTCTTGCTCCATTTTCTCAATTTTTGTCTGAAACGCGTCGTGTAATCAACGCCTTCCTTGTGCTGTGTTGAAATGTATCCCATCCCTGGTGAGTGCCGGATCGTCAGTCGTTCGCAGTGTGTTCTCGAGATCCATGAGTCGCAGCTCGTTAGGATTGCTCCTCACCAGATTTCGGGTCATCTTATTCCAACGGGTCACATTACCATTCATTAAATCCGCCACTGGCGTGCCCACCTCCGGATTTTGCAGGATTGTGCACAGCACCACGAGTCTAGGTCGGTACTTTTCCTTCAATTCATTCAAAAGGCAGACCAGCAGGGGCTCCCATCTGCCCTCTGGGGTACCAGAAGCTGTCGAAACATCATAAGTACCAAGCATTATCACCAATGAGTCCAGCTGATCCTCGCCTTGGAACTCCATCATTTTGATGACTTGAGCCACGGAGGCTCCTCCAAAAGATAGAACAGTGGTCTGACCACTCACAATGATCTCCTTCAGATCACTCACCAGACTATCTCCAACAACCAAATGACGACTCCTTGGGGGAATTGCCTGATTGCTGATGGCAGGTTTCCAGCTCATGCCGTTCAAGCAGGCTCGAGGATGCTCCGCAGCTAATTGCAGGAAGAAAATGCGGACCGCCTAGTTCTTTTTGACGTCCACTACGCGAGATCTCAAAGCAGTCTCGCCACGTACGGGTCCCATTGGCACTATGGCTCGAAACGTTCGTTCCGAGCTACTCAAGGAGCGATCAGAGCGTTGGGAAGGGACGACCCTACCCAGCGTCCGGCCACCGGTCCTGTTGATCTCGTCCATCGTCGCTCTGGCTACCTGATTAAATGACTCCTGAAACTGAGGAGCTAAATAGGTTCCGAAGGATCCGGTATCGTGTTCCTAGAGCTGAGGGTAGATTGTGGTATCTGCTGAGGAGCCCTAGGCTCCCTCGGGTTGAACAGCTACTGTGCCTACGTCCTGGGAGGCGTGTCGCTGGATCCATCCGATGAGTTCATTGTCGCCAGAACCTCCGGTGATACTTGGCTCACCCTTGCCATATATAACTTTCTCAGGTGTTTTATCTCTTCTTCTTTGAGGGTTATTTGCTTTTCGTCGTATTTCTTTTTCCATCCGTCTCTTTCCCGAGCTATTGCCTTGTACTCCTCCAAGTTGGCATGCAGCTCTTTGTGGTCCTTCTCGTTCTCTTTTAAGGTTTCAATAGTCTCCGAGGTCTGAATTTTCATCTCACTCATCCTGACTCTCTTCAGTGGAGGAGCAGCCGTTGCATAATCTGCTGAGTGTGACGGGCCCGGCCCATCACGTGATCGTTTTGCTCCGATAAGAAGCTGCACTGGTCGAACAGGTATGGGCATCTCACCTAGCCGGTGATCCCTCTCTTCACCTAGTCCCGGATCACGAGCCAAATTATGGCCAAACATTTCTCCTCGCCGCCATCTCATCAGTCTGTTTTGGCCTCTCTCGGCCGTTCCCGACTCGCCATAGGCCAACATTAAGACCACTTCCGTGGGGCTGTCCCCACGGCCTTCTCTTCCCATTGCATCCAAGAGTGAGGCGGTGAACATCGCCAACTCCGAGTCTTCTAGAGCGAAATTGCAATCCACCAGGTGTTGGTATATCCCGTCTAGAGTCGTTCCTGAGCTCACTGAGATGAAATCCATCAAGTCGTTCGTGTCACTCATCTTTCTTCGTGTATGCCTTGTCGCACTCTTCTGATTGTTTAAGGTCAATAAACGAAGTGGGACCAATCAAGATCTAAAAAACAAGTCACGACTTAGAACCATCATTCCAGGTTGTTTCTTTTCTGAGATAAAACATCATTCGCATCTTTTAAAAACAATCCATTGAAATTCTCTTTCGTTGTTGATTTGAAAGCTAGCACCAAGGTGGATCGTCCACCGGCAATCTTGTCAAGCTAACACAACTGAGCGCTGTCACCTTTCGTACCGGGAATGTTCCAGGCTTCTATGACGTAAACAACTCATAGAACATAACCTAACAATAATATAACATCCAAATACCACACATCAACACTATCACATAACAATCTAATCCGTATTAGTTAACCTAAAACCTAGTCCTAGTGCCTAAAAAGCAAACCTAACAAAGACTATTTAAATCCTAATGTAGCTCTAGCAAATGCTCAGATAATATTTTTTATTTAAATAGACTTCTCTGTCTGTCTCTGCAAATATTACATGTAGATGTACGAGGGCGTACAGCTCTCTCGGATGCAGTTTTCCCCTATTGGGATCATAAACTGGTGAAAGGAGAGAGGTCACTCCTCTCTCAACCAGGAAATCCCTAAGTCGAGTTAAAGCCAGCACCAATTTTTCGGGATTTACATGTTGCCTGTCAGTGGCCTTAGTTACAAGAAAACACAAATATTTCCCTGGTATCTGTGATTCGACAGGGGGCAGCGCTATCATCCCTCCCACACCAGACCTCTATTTCCACAAAAACTCGATAGTCTTATACTCTCTCTTAAAGTCGGCCGCTAGTGCTGTCTTAAAGCTTAAATCCGCAGTTATTGCTATAGCGCACGTACGTTCCGTTTGAAATCGCTGTCCGTGAGGACGACATTGTTTGAATCGTGGTTTGTTAGATCAAAGTAAGATTCAAAAAGTCGTCTGAATGGTGGTTTTTTTAAAGCATTTTCGACCTCCATTTCCAGCTCTCCGTGCCCACCTCCGGATTTTGAAGGATTGTGCACAGCACCACGAGTCTAGGTCGGTACTTTTCCTTCAATTCATTCAAAAGGCAGACCAGCAGGGGCTCCCATCTGCCCTCTGGGGTACCAGAAGCTGTCGAAACATCATAAGTACCAAGCATTATCACCAATGAGTCCAGCTGATCCTCGCCTTGGAACTCCATCATTTTGATGACTTGAGCCACGGAGGCTCCTCCAAAAGATAGAACAGTGGTCTGACCACTCACAATGAGTGGTCAGAATGAGTGGAAAAAACACAAATATTTCCCTGGTATCTGTGATTTGACAGGGGGCAGCGCTATCATCCCTCCCACACCAGGCCTCTATTTCCACAAAAACTCGATAGTCTTATACTCTCTCTTAAAGTCGGCCGCTAGTGCTGTCTTAAAGCTTAAATCCGCAGTTATTGCTATAGCGCACGTACGTTCCGTTTGAAATCGCTGTCCGTGAGGACGACATTGTTTGAATAGTGGTTTGGTAGATCAAAGTAAGATTCAAAAAGTCGTCTGAATGGTGTTTTTTTTTAGCATTTTCGCCCTCCGCTTCCAGCTCTCCGATTTCCCTTGCCAATTTTGATTTTTTAATCATAACAGTTTTGGTATGGGTAAGTCCTACCCCCACTCCCGGGACAAAAAAATCCATCGACGTTCCCGTCGATCGCCCAAAATCGAGCAGATTGAGATTGGATTCTGGAACATGTAAAGGACCATCTGAAGCGACCCAGTTGAATTCAGTATTGTCGTTACTGATATATTTGATGCTGTTTTTGTCGGCCCTTGACTATGACCAAATCCTCGCCATACGGATTGTACTTCTTCTTTTGCCTTTCTCTCTTTTGCTCTGGCGTGTTTCCATGATATAGGGAAATTCAGGTTGTACTCCTTTGTCAACTTCAGTTTGTTCTGGGCAGTCCCAGTCCTCTTTGGCATAAGTTAGAGTTTCGTCGTCCACCTCCACTCGCTCGGTCAATTCCAGGTCCAGTGGTAGATCGCAATTATCTACCACCTCATTCCCGTCGTTTTTCTCGCGCGTGCCTCTTTCATTCACCTCGCAGGCAGGATCCACTATCAAATAGTCTCCCTCTTGCATGTCAGCTGGGATACACCAGTCCTCTGATGAGGCATTGTTTTGATGTTTTCGTAAGGAGCTGCACGTCCGGTGCTCAATCGATAAAAACGACCTCCTTGGTATACTTCAGTTATTCGGAATGGACCACACCATTTTTTCAGTAATTTTTCGGTTCCCTTTGGTGGAACTACTTCCTGGAACACCTGGACGCAATCTCCGATCTAGTAAGTTTTTGCATCCGCAGTCCTTTTATCATATCTGCCTTTTATCAAATCATGGAGGTCCTGCTGTCTTCTAATAACATCACGCACGTACGTTTGCGGTGCTGTTTTCTTTCCTTCGTACTCAAGGTAGAAGAATGTTAATGGAAGAGCTTTCTCGTGGCCAGTTAGCATCATGTGCGGACTTATTCCCGTGGTGAAATCTTCTGTGCTGTTGTAAGCGCCCATCAATTGCAGCAAGTGTCTATCCCAGTCATCCATGTAGCGTGAGCAACAAACTCTCAACACGGACACCAACGTGCGATTTTGCCTTTCAACTAGGCCATTCGTTAGTGGGTGATAAGTGGTCGAGTGGGCCTGTGCCACCTGCGACCTTTTCACTAACTCCTTCGTGAGATCACCCACGAATGCTTTGCCATTGTCTGATTGGAATTAGATGGGGGCATCCGTGTCTCGCTATCCATACATTTATCAAGTGATCGCACGTTTCTTCCGCTGATGCTGTCATGCAAGGTGCCACTTCTGCGTATTTATTGAAATGATCAATCATTACCAGCACTTGATTGTAGCTCGTGGCTGTCATGCCTATCTTCTGATGATCAATTTGCACCACCTCGTTGAACCCTGATGGTTCTATTGACTGCAGGGGGAACCTCAGTTTCCTGGGTTCCTTCTTCTGTTGACAAGACAAGCATGCAGAGATCCCCTTTTAACAGGCCATCTTCATACCAGGCCATTCGAATCGTTTCTGTATCCTGTTGTACACTTTGTCCACGCCTTGATGTCCCATCTGATTATGTGAACGAAAGAGCAATTCGTTCTGGTACAACTGTGGTAACACTATTGAATTATATTTCTAAAGGACTTTGTCGTCTTCCTTGCGTTTACAGGGCACGATTCCGTCTTTGTTCAAGTACAGCAAATCTTTTCTCTTCAATTAAATTTGCTGCAAGATCTTATAGCTGTCTTCCTCTAGATCTCCTTTGTCAGTTGCTCCGTTCTCGATCCATCTGTTCAGATTGCTCGTCAACCTATCATTTCGTTGAGCCCTTAAGAGATCCGACAGCCGGTACCTGGCTTTCAGATATGTCTTTACCACGTTAAATTGTCCGCTTATTATCTCCGGGGCGTGAGCATCATCCATCAACTTGACACACCATATCTTCTTCAAAGGTGTTGCTTCCTGCACTAATGGTCCAGATTGGTACGGACGACCGTAGCATGCAGAAGTAACCTGGTCGGACGTTTCGAAACTGCTATCAGTTCAAGCTCATCTGCGGCATTATCCACTACAGTACCCTCCTCGTCGGAGGTATACCTGTCTCTGTCAGGGTCCTGATGCATTTCCCGATCCAACCCGCGCTGTTTCCATTCCACTAACAAGGAATGAATCGCAATCTCCTAGACAACAAAATTGGAAGTAGTTTCGGATGTATTCTCCCAGGACTGAGTCCTTGAGTCATCACTCGAGCCGGCGGATTCTACATAATTATACTCCAACTTGTCTGTGATGTTTCTCGACTCCCCGGACAAAAGTTCGTCCCTTGGTCGCCTTGAATTCGACTCCCCGGACAAATCCTCGTGTCCGGGCCTGAAAGTGCATGACTCCCCGGACAATGTCTCGTCTCCAGATGAGCTGTCCGAGCACGGTTCGTGCTCTTCTCTTGCCTCGGTGAATTGAATTTTTCTCGTCACGCTGGATTTTGACTTGACCCTGACTTCCTCAGTGGTTTGGACATTTGTTGCTTCCAATGTTCCGTGTACGAAGTCGTCAAGAAAACATCCTTGGGCATCGAGTTCACTAGCTTGTTCACCATCGACAACATCGCGACTCCGGATTGTTACCGGCCTTTTCTCTGTTCTTTCAGTGCTGGTCAACCGTTGCATAGTCTCCATCCACTCATAATCATGCCGTTCAACCTCTCTGTCTAGCAGGTCATGGAGTTTCAACGTGACGTCCGTTGCCACTTTCACCGTCTTGTTCATTAGGGCTATGCTGTTGATGTTCAGCCTTGTCAGTTCTTGTTGAACCAGGTTTGATCGAACCAGCAAGTCCAACGGGACCGGATCACCTTGCGACAACCTTTTTTTCTATTTCCGCGGCAACTTCAAGGGAAGTTCGGGATGCCCTGGTATGGGATGCCCTGACTTGTCGAGCCATCTAGTGAATGGCAGTTCGTCGTAGGTTCCTTTGTCCAGAATCAAAATCCATCCTTAATCTCCGCTTGGCTGGCCTGCCTCTCCTCTAGTCGCTCGTAAAATTCCGTCTTTTTGCTGAGGCTATCGGTATTCTTGTGCTTATCACGCGTTCGATGCTCTATGATCATGTGGTATCCGTCAAGGCGCACGATCCAACGACCAATATAGCTTTGGTCCATTGAATAGGTTTTCAGCCAGGCAAAAGCACTATTGTCCACATGCAACTTGAAGGAAGCACTCCCTAAGAAGGCTCTGCATTTTTCCACGAAAGTGACCACCGCAAACATCTCCGCTTTTGGTGCACCGAACTTCATTTCAGTGTCGCTCAGGACTTTACTTCCATAGGCTACTGGTCGGAGAACGGTTCTCCCGTTCCATTCTTGTTCTTGGTAAACTATGCCCGATATCGCAACCACTGAGGCGTCCGTATCTAACATCCCCTTTTCTGTCGGCACGCCGAGAACCGGAGCCTCGCAGAGTTTGCACTTAAAATTCTCAAAGGAGACCTGAGCCTTGTCAGTCTAGCAGAATTTCTGACCTTTATTTTGCGGCAGTTTCTGCATGCGGTATATTTTGTCTGCATATCTCTTGATAAACTCTAGGTAGTAGTTAGCGAATCCGAGGAAGATCATCAATTGCGTGTCGGTCTTCGGTGGTTTTCATTTCAACACCGCTTCAACCGCTTCGGGATCGTGTCTGACCCCGTGTTTATCTACAAGGCGGCCCAGATACTTGATTAAGTCTCTCAAGATTTCGCACTTTGAACATTTGCACTTCAGACCCACTTGATTCATGCAATCAAAGGCCTCGTCTAGTCTCTTTATATGGTCCTCTAGAGTTGGTGTCGCGATGACCACGTCATTAGCGTAACACATTATGAGGATGTCATACTTTTTAGTTACATTCGTGAGTGCCTGAGCCATTAATTGTTGGAACGTAGCCGACGCATTGCATAATCCAAACGGCATTTTTTTCCTCAGCCCCAGTTCGCACGCAAAGCCTGTTTCCTCTCGATCCTGTTTTCTGAAGGACACCTGCCAGAAGGCAGAGCCCAAATCCAGCGTTGTGAAGATTTTTGCATCTCCTAACTGGGAGAGGCTCTCGTCGATGCGGGGAATCGGGTTTGCAACCTTTATCGTTACCGCATTCAGGTAGCGGAAGTCACAACAAAACCTAAGTTGCTCCGTTTCTTTTTTGCCATGACCACGCCGCAGGCCCACGGGGACTTCGACGGTTCGATCATGTCATACTCCATTAGCATTTCAATTTCTTTTCTGCATGCTTCTGATTTGTGTGAGGTAATTCTCTTTGCCCCTTCCCTGTGAGGTACTGAGCCCTCTTCTATTACGATCTCATGCTCTTCAAAACTGCAGCAACTTATATTGGCCTTATGCCTCGAAAAAACGTCTTCGTTCCGATTAAACACCAGTCTGAGCGAGTCCAGTTCCTTGTCCGAATTTTTGCCTTTTAAATGCTCTATCTCTGGCTTGTTTGCTGCTAATTCTGTTTCTGTCGGTCTCTCAGGAAAATTTGAACAACTAGACAGCCCATCATTTGTCTCTGACTTCATTGAAAACAATTTTTCAGAAGATTTCAATTCACTTATTCTCTTTAGTAATCTTGGTTTCTTGGTTGCCCTTGCATTCTTGGTTGGCATGCAAGGGACACTTTGTTTCGTCAAATTTTTTAAAGTTCTCCACACTCTGATAGTCTGTGTTCAGAGGCAATGCGTAGCCAAGCTTCTTTCCTCGTTGTATCGTCACCGTGGTTGCCTCTGTGTTCAACAACACACAAACACACAGTCCGCTCTGAGTGAGTGAGAAGCTTCTTCCTAAAACAGCTGAGCTTTTACTGTTGGAATTTGGAACCAGACACACCTGTCTGTTGTTGCTCAGCTCATATTGGTTCCTCATCCTAAATGTCGCTATTACAGCCTGATCTGGTTTTAACCTAACCTTCCTATCTAGGAAAATTGGCCACTTTGCCTGGTTAATCAGGGTTTTTTTAATTGGTTTCTTTTCATACTTCCTCTCAGCGTCCTTGATTCTTATCAACCCGTCGTTGAGGTCGATCGTGACATCAAAGTTGCGCACAAAATCCCGTCTGAGGGTGAACTGGTCGGACTCGTCAAGATTCTCGATAACCAGGAAACTCATCCAGAGATGTCTCCCTCCTAGCTGCAACGAGAAGATAGGGGTCCTTCCGGTAACGTATATTGTACCCTGATTAGCCTCTGCCAGTCTGATGTTTGTCGGAATCAGATCCGACCTATCAAAACCCATGTCATCCAGGTGCTCACAGGCATGACACTGACCACTTCTCCGGTGTCTAATAGTCCCTTCACGAAGAGTTGTCTACCCTGCACGTCCAGTACATTTGCGGCCAGATCGGCTTCACAGCCTATGTGGACGGCATCCTGTTCGAGCATGGCGTTGAGTCCGATTCCTCGGACCTTAAGCTCCTCTCGACCAATGTAGATCCGACCTACGTGGTCAGCTGCAACAGTCCCGTGAGCTTTGCTGTAAAAGTTTATTCCATCCATGTTCATTAAAATCGGATTTGGGCCATGGACCTCGATGTGATGTCCATCTACTTTCATTAGTCTTGGACATCCTGTTGTGAGCAACGCTCGCACTGCTCTTGAGTCCAAGTTGGGATTCTTCTCTCTCAAGTAGTCCGCGTAGATGTCCAGGTGTACTAGCGTGATCTCCGACGGCTCGCTCCAGTTTTTCACCACTTGATAGCCCGAGACCGATATGACCGACATTGTTTTTGTCCCTTCTCTTGTCATGTCGAAGGTCTTCCCCGAAATGATATTCAGCTTTAGACCCTGCTTCCTGGGTTCCTGGTTATCCTCTCCCTTCGTCGATCTTCCCAGAATGTCAAGTTTCTCGCGCCGCTCTGTGTTCTCTAATTGTGACCTTACCCATTGCTCAACCTCTTTGGTGGACAATTCTTACTGGACATTTTGTAATGCGGCCCGTGCCGCTAGGCCATAATCCACCTTGAGCGGGCTGGTTGACTCCGTCTCCAGGCTTGAGGCAATTGCCTCATCAGATAAGGTTTTCACCTTCTTGGTTGTGAAGGTGCCTGTTGTCATCTTTTTCTTTTATGACTCGGCTTCAATAATCAAGCGGGCTCGACTTGCCTTGACCCCCAAAACGCCTCCTCATAGCGGGGATGCTTCGCGTATGCTACTGCATCCCAAAACTGAGTGCAATCCGACTTGAAATTTCCCTCCAAATTGCAGAAGAAGCATCTTGGTCCATATCTTATTATGATTCTTCTCACATGCTCTTCCTGGTCCTCATCAGTCGCATCAAGGTCGTCAAGAAAGTAGCCTATTGCTTTCATGTTTTGCTTGTAAGCCGAACAGGTGGAAACATGGTTGTTCATCGAACCACAATTCGCGCATGACCTCCTCTTATCCATGTCGTCACGAGGTCTGTACTGACTGTAGTTCGCGTCAGTGTTTGTTCTGCTGTAGTTGTCATAATTGCTGTAACGGTTTTGCGCCCTTGGTTTTATGAGCAAGTAATCACGCGACTTAATGCGCAAATCATCGGATGTGGGCACCTGGTCAAGCGACAGGGTGAAATGTGTGCCCAACATGGTTTTCAGCTCATCACTTTTTACTCTATCTATGAACTTTGAGGCGATTGCCAAGTTTCGCTCCGATATTATCTCATCGTGATTGCTCCTCCTTCTGAGTAACTCAGGGTCATCCAAAAATTTGTCTATGGATTCGTCATTTCGTTGACGCCTCTTTTCAAACTTCACCATAGATTGATGCCCTTGTACACCAGAGCCGAAACGATTCAGCAAGATCTTGCGAGCGCTGTCTCGTTCATTAGTCCTTTTTTACACAACTTAGGGCGGTACCCTCTAGTTTGCTCGTCAATGCGCTGCATTCCTGTTTCTTTGAGAGATTCTTTTCCTTAAAAATGTAATTTCATCAGCTCTATCCAGGTGTCTTTGCAGCCATCTGACTCGTCCTTGTATGACTTCGGCTTTTTGATCATCCTTCTTGACTTCTATCCTCTCTCGGTTGACTTCGAGAGTTTGGTGATGAACGTTTCAAGAGATCTATTTAAGGGCTCAAACATTGAGGCGTACATCGTTGTGTCCTGCGAAACGGTAGTCAGATCTGGCACTGATCTGGCTTGTGGCATAATGGGCAACCGTGTCCCCGAAGTGGCACCCGCCTCCGGTGGGACTGGGTTCGTCCAACCCGGCCATGACGGTGCTGCCCTGGGGTTTTCCCAGATATTGGACTCAAAATTTGTTACTGACCACGGGTGGGCCCCAGCATAGCTGTGAGCTCCGTCTCCATCAGTCGCCCGACGTGAGCCCTCTCTCGGGGAAGGACGCTCCTCCCAAGTGCTACCGTTTAAGATATCGTCTAGCTTTCACATCATCAGGTCAGAATTGGCATCTAGACTCTTCTCCAGGCTGATCATCGTATGAGCATAGGTATCGTCATGATCGTTCAACAATCGCTCAATCTCTCTAGCCATTGTGATGTCTCTTTCTTCCGACTCCTTGGCTGCTAAGCATTGATCGGTGTTCCGAATCAATTGGGCCTGATCGGTTCTTGCCTGTGATTTTACATCCAAAAGCTCATTTCGCAACTTCTCTTGACCTTGCTGGGCCCTCTCATCGACTCGATCTAATTTCTTAGTCATGTCCCGTCGCAGCTCTTGGAGGCCTGTCATTATTCCGGCAAACATGTCACTCATGTCGCTAGCCGTTCCCAGCATTGGGGTAAAACCAAGAGACGATGATGTCAATTGAGGTTGCAGCCTGGTACTCGACGATGCACCACCCTTCTGTGTGCCCATCGGCAGCATTAGCCTGTCGTACGTAGACGACCTTCCGATCGTTATTCCGTGTGACATTGGTCTAGTTGGCGAGTCCGACAACGCTTCCTTGCTCTTCTCCTGTCTCGGGCTAGGTTTGAAGTCCATGTCCGAGTGCTTGAGCCCCAAATCGTCATATCCAAAGGACAATCCATCAGTTCGGAGCGACCTCATGCGTTCATCGTATATCGTCTTGAAGCTTCTCTTCGCTTTTGAACTTGTTTGCTCCACCCTCGGTGACCTGTTTGACTAGAAAGGATGGTTACTTTCTCCACCTGCTACTCTTAGTCTCCGATTTGGACGTTCCCTTGAACAATACTTTTCCTCGCGCTTCGACCTCGGAACGCTCTGTGGCCTCCTGTTCTTTCAACTTCCTCCCGTCCAAAGTCCTCCCTGGCTCTTCCAGGTCCGCGTGATGGTGGTAGTCGGGTCGGATCAGCATTTGCTCCCCCTCCTAGAAGGGATCCGTTGGTGTCCCGCTCGCCGGTCCGGCCTCAGCACTTCGCCCTTTATCACCATTGAAGTTCTTCTCCCTTCTGAGTTTCATTCAGCTCATTGAAAGACCAGCTTGACATCTAGTCGTTACTTCGTCAGCAAAAACGTCGGAAACGCTGCTAATCGTGTATCGGCTACTCAGTCTTTTAAAATTTTGCATCGTTCCGTGCTCAACCTGGGAACATTAGTTGCTACTCCTAACGAGTCTTTACGCTGCATGTCTCGTGATTAAAAAAAATTTCGACGGCAATGCACAAGTTCCAAAATCAATTTCGAAAAAAACTTGCTCACGCCTACTCACTCAACTCTTTTAATATCAAAAATATCCTTTTAATCTCTTAGAGATACTATTAGTGACTCAGCTCAAGTTACACAAAAGGCCTGCTTAGTGTTAATATACTACTAACTCCACTCAGTTACCTGGTATAACAAAATCACAAATTTTTACAGGACATTACAAAAACACACAAAACACAATTGATAACTAGATAAGAATACCCTATAGGTGACATTGATCTTTTTGTTCAGTATCACTTTAGCGCTACAGACATATAAAATCACTGCCTCGTTTAAAATCAAACAATATTCTAAAAAAGAGCAGTGATGGTTTCAGTAACAGATATTTATAACTTATTCCTAAAGAAAAAAGACTTCCCTCGATTGGAACACTCCAAAAGAACAAAGCCCAGGACACTGTCTTTTCAAGTGAGTGTGTCCTGTCTAATACACTCACCGAGGTCTTCTTTTAGGTGTCCTGCGATTGCCCGAGCTGTCCTACTAAGTAGCTCAAGGCAAATTCTGATCGAAAATTTTTAAAGTCTATGAAAAAGCTTTCCCACACCCGGACAGCTCCAAGTTCACGAGAGCAGGGAACAATTTTTTTTCTCAAGTGAGTGTGTATTGCCTAATAAACTCACCGAGGTCTTCTTTTATATGCTCCCAGATAACCGAGCTTTACTATCAAGGCAACCACACAACCAAAATCACAATAAAAAAAAATTTCTTGTTCGGGTACTTCTAATAAACCCGATCTAGAATCCAAATTTGATCTCAAATTTCCGTATCAACTGGGCTCCTAAATTCCCAATATTTACACCCCGTTAGTATTTGTCCTTCTATTCCGACCCCAAATGGATATTTAAGATGTTCAAACTGCCCCGGAGGGTACCTCTAACTCTTTACTAAGGAGGGTTGTTAAGGGGCTTAAGTCACTTAGGAGGGTTACTTCGGAGGGTTGTTAAGACACTTAGCTTACGCTGGAGAGTTACCTCGGATGTTAACTTAGTCACCTAAGTAACTTCGGAGGGTCCCCTTAAATTCACTAAGGAGGGTCAATAAGAGGTTTAACTTAATTCTAAACTTTTCAAGTCTCACTTAGAAGCGTCTCGCACTAGTCTCAGAAAGCGTCAAAACTAGCTAAATTCATTCCGGGGGTTATTTTAACTTCACCGGAAGCTTGCGTTCTGAAAATTTGGACCCTCCGAACCAACAAATTCTAAAAAAAAATTTCTTCCCTAAAGTTATCGACCCAAAAACGCGGTCTAGGAAAGTGATCAAAAACGTCGACTTATCGTACCAAAATTTTTCCGATCGGTTGGCTAGTCTTTGAGAAATCGCCAAAACCGCGTTTGTCAAATTGGCTTTTTTCACCACCTATACAGGCTCTGAAAGACTATTTCCGCAATTCTTACTGAAAGTGCCTAAAAACAATTGAAACGAGCGTAGTAGCCCCGTAAGGCACTAAAAAATGCAAAAAACTGGACCAAAAATGGTTTGGAACAAAAATTGGGCCAAAAACTTTCAAATTTGGACCCTCCGATTCCTTCCTTTTCCAATCTTTAACTCCCTAGCTCTATCCACGGAGCTTTTCCGAGAGTTACTCAAAATTCTCTTTGGCAACCGAGCACGTTATGCTAGCACGCTCCTAACACAAAAACTTTTATCGCTTTAACTCTGAAAACTCAAAAACTCGATCCACAAAACATATTGACAAATTTTGGAAAACTATCAAAATTTTGATCGGAAAAGTTTTGTTTTCGCTAACTTCTACTAAGTCGTTTTTCGCGCAATTTCTTTAGTTAGGGGGATTGAACTACGTAGTAGCTCACTGTACGGAAGCTTTTTGCTGTTCGGAAAAGCTCGGATATCTAAAATTTTGGGGTTTGACAGTTTGGTCGAAAATCAGTAATTTTCGACAAAATTGGGATGTTTCTCGGGTCTCAATAGGAGATAAGTAATACATAGTAAGAATCATAATCTATTAGTAAATGTTAATCAATATGACTATACCCTCCTTGGCACCAAAATACCCGAATTAAGACCCTTAACTCGGAAATTCACAATCGATGGAGGGTGCAATCGGACCGCGTCAATTGTGCCCCCCACCACTTAAGTTTTCATGAAATAGTACCCGAACGATTCTAAAATTGTGCCAACGATACCCAACAGTCGTTGTGGATGTTGTCCCTGATGCCCCTGTTGAGTCTGGAACACGTCGGTCAACTTGCCACTCTACCCTACGGTCATCGGCAAAATCACCATTAACGTGCTTAAGTACTCAAACAACACTAAAGGGAGGGTACCTAACCCACCACCAAAACACACAACCTTTCGATCAGAAGCGATATAAATCAATCTGAAACAAAAACAATTAGGAATATCAGATCGCATCTCGTCCGGAAATAACATATAAACTGTCACTTTATGTTTTTTACTGTTTTTGGTCTTTTTTTTTTTGATTTTTTACTGTTTTTTTTGTACTTTTCTGTTTTCAAGTAAAAATTTTTTTGGCTTTTTAAAAATTATATACTATTTTTGTTCGGTTTTACGCTTTTTCTTTGATTATTTTTGGTCCCAGGGTCTTAGGATAAGCGGGGATAAAATGCTAGATAGCACCAGTCGGAGAGTCGGTACCTTCCGCCTTATACAATACAGGATAATAAGGCCTCTAAATCGGTCATACACCCGGAGCGGAGGGTTCGTCGCTGAAACATTTGCTGATCATGATGGTCTTATGCCTTTGACAGGCCCACCCCGGAGCGCCATAAAAACGTCTCTGTAACATTCGCCCAAATACTACACGGTGACGGAGCGTAGAAAAAGCACCTATAGAGGACTTGTCGGCGTCAGTTACCTAAATTCGACTAGTTTTTCACCATCTCGACCTAGCCAGTTGATTTTCTGGTCTGTTTCGGGCTCAGCAAAAAGTTACTCTTTTCAGGCCATCAGTCAAACGACTCTTAATCAGCTTCCGTTTACATGCAAAGAGAACCACATGGCTAGGTCTCGGATCCGCAGACCAGACGATTGCTATTAAAAACACGGCTCGAATATCCTATTTTACTATGTTTTTGGTGACAGTTCTCTATTAAATCCATTGGAGATGGATTGACCTTTCCCTCTTTCTAGAACTCATATTCTAAAATAACAAATAATACCGGTGTTAATTCAAAGGTTTAGGACATTGGAGTAGCAAAAAAGTCAGTTTATTATAGTTTTTCACCATATATCAGTCTCTGGGGGCCAAGCCTCCGCTTCCGCGCTCTTCCAGTCATAACGTCGTTATTATTTCAACTTCGTGGCACGGGAGGGTACTGCTCCTTCCTTCTTACCCATTGAAGCCTCCTTTCTGGCTAACTACTTCCGTTAAGTGTCTTATCGTGGGTGATCGTCACAATAAGAGGCTTCGCTTTTTCTGTCAATTTTCTCGACCGTCTGTCTCTCACTAATTTGCTGTGTTTTTTGTCACTTTCTAGCCAAAAACAGCAATTTCCCGTATTTCTCAGAAATAGACTTTCTGCAATCGAATTTTCGAAAATTAAAAATTCCAGAATATTCTAGCCTCGTTCTCAACAATACATGATTACTAAGGCCTTTAATGTCTTTTTCGTGCTGCGATGGAAGGTTCTGCTGTGCCAATCCGGGGGAATGGCACCATATTTCATTGGTCAAAAGCAGTGCTGGACATTTTCCTCATTTTTTTCAGATCTTTGTTCGTTTTGTAAACATTCCAAAACTAAATTTTTTCCTGATGATGCACAAAATGTTCGAAAACGTTTGAATTTTCAGTTTCAAAGGCTTATAAGTCTTCTTACTTTTCACTTTTTTTGCTCTTGCGCTTCCGTGGCTGCCCTACCGGGGTTACAAACAGACCCGGCACTGATCGTACTAGGAGTTAAGTAGTCTACTATCGTTACATCCCACAAGAGCTGCTTAACAACAGCCCATGAAACCAGCGTCAAACCATCTGATCGCTTCTGATCGGTCCTGTAGAGGTATCGTGGCTCTTCAACAGACGGAATGTGAGTAGAAGGTAAGCTCTGCTTTATAAGGGATTTCAGGTTTGAATGCCTAGAGAATCTCCCTGCATTTTTAAGGCAAGAAAAACCATGCCAACCAGCTTTGGTAACGTCTTTTCCGCGCACGCATTTATGCCATCGCATATTTTTGAGCCTAATCGAAGTCCTATCGCAATTCTGAGTTGTTCGTTCGACAGTTTTAACACTAAATTTTTGCACGGGATGAAGTTCAACCATTGGGAACCAAATCTATCTTTGAATGGGTTGAATTTTTTACGTCCGTTGTTTCGAGTCGTAAAATCAAGTCTGCACTTTCACCGTCAAAAATTGGCTCCGTCCATTTTTTTTTGAATTTCGTTTTCCGGAGCCATTTCAATTTTTCCAAGTTCAAACTAACGTTTAAGCGCATCATCATAAGTTTTATCTACATGCTCTAAACCAAACCAAACTAAAGGCACTTTTCGCTCCTACTGCTTATGCTGAAAAAAAGTGGGTAAAGCTAGTGGACGAGCTGAAGAAACGCCACAACCACCTTTGGGTGCCGGGAGAACGGCTTGTAAAACCTGGTTATCATCCTTTTTCACATTAGGGACCTTGCATAATGAATTTCTTAGTAATTTGTGGTAGCGTTCCAAAGAATCATTTTGCAAAAAACAAGGGCTCGTACGCAGAAATAAAGAAGTTTTGGCATGCTAAAGCAATTTTTAAGGTAAAAACCATAATGGGCGTCTGGTTTATCAAAGACATTCGACATTTTTTCCATTTTTTCAAGCTCTTTAATTTTTGTGTAGAGCAATTCTTTTCGGTAGAGTTCGCCGATAGTAGATCCTAAAATGAAGACTTCTTCTTTGGTTTTTATTTCTATTTTGGGGCATATTTTTCAAAATTGTGTTAAAATAGAGTTATACTGTGTACTCGTATTCGGTCCCAAAAAAAAAAAAAATTCGCGCATCTCAGTGTTTAAGCTCAGGTCGTAAACGTGTTCCAATTTCAGATTGTTTTCAAGGTCCCGGAGTAATTATTCATAGTCGTCGGCTAAAATTCGATCATCTAAATACCAGATTCGACTCCAACTTGTGACTCAGAATTGTTAATTTTTGACTCCAACTGTTTGACTAGTGTCTGAATTGTTTCCGCAAAAAGGGGTGGGGATTTAGGATCACCTTGCTGAGTTGCGTCTATACGGGCAATGGGTGTAATTATACGTTTCGGGGCAATTTAAAAAAAACATGATTCAGCATTGTTTCTCTATTGAGAGAGTTAAAGGTTTTCTTAAAATCTAGTTTTAAAAGAACAGTGCATTTTGGATTGATGTCGCGTTCAATTAGGTTTCGAAACGAGTGTCAGCTCTTTCTGCTCCTCGTTTAGTACCGCATCCTCCCTGTATGTTTACGAATAAATTTTGTCGCTAGGAGAGGGCCTTGCTTCCAGCGCATTAAGACTTGATACGTCTCAGCGTGTTGCCTATGGCAATCGGTCTCAACCCTCTGTCTATCTTTATGAGGGCGATAAGCTTTGCGCCGAAAAAGAAAGTTCTTAGGGGTTTGGGTATTTTGCCATCTCCAATGAGGTTTATCAGCTTAGTAAGCGATTTCAGAAAATTAAGTCCTGCACTGCCTGCCATTCGACTTTACTAAAAAGATCTTTAAAAATTTGAGGAACTATTTTATCAGGACCTGCTGCTGATCCGTTTGGAAAGGATATTATCGCTTCGTAAAGGTCGAACTCGGTTACGAAAAAACTATCTAATTTTTCTGCAAACTTGGCTCGCCGAGGGTTCTTAGACAACAATTTTTGATAGTTATCAATTGCAAAAGGAGCAATTTTATCATCCGAAGCAGTAAATTTTATCCCTCCCTTTAGATTTCTTTCATCGAGCTTACTTCTTATTTGCTTCATTCTCTGCTCGAGGTCACTCAGAAGCGGGCTTGAAACTTGGGGATGGGGTTTTGGAAGTGACACGTCACTTTCTCGAATTTTTATATTTATCGAAGAGCTCAGGCTTGTGGTCTGTTTATGTCCACTTCTTTTCGGTTGCTCCAAAAAAAACAAGAACGACTTTTAAAAAAAATAGCCATTTTGTAACATCTTCTACATTGTAGAAGATGTTATTTATTTTGTCCGACAGACTTTCCGCCAAGGGAACTCGCGAGTTTTATGGTACTCTCTTGAGTACTCATACATTTGAGATGGCTGTATTAACATAATTGTCAAGCAATAAATCATTACCTATTGTTGCTTTATTAACAGATTTTACATCAACGTATAAAGGATATTGACATTTGGTTTTCTTACAGTCGCTAAGAAAAATTTTTACACAACTGGTATGATACCGACAAGAACAGCAATCACTACTAATCTAGTTTATCAGTCCTGAAGCTTAAGCAATCTTTGCTTGTACATTCGTTGTTTTTTCCTCATCTTGACGCAGCGTAAGGTTTAAAAAAAGGAATTTGATTGGACCTTATGGGGCTGAACTAACCCATGACAAGCGGTTAGGGGGAGCTTTATAAATCAGCAAATAACAAAAATAAAAGACACCTAAATTTTTTAAATCGAACTACAAAAACAAGGAACAACCTCACCCTAGCTCAGTAGGGCCAGCGAGGCACCATCATACTCTTCAAGACAGTTCCAGTTCCCATTTTCCCACAGAAAGCCATTTGACAGACCTGTCTCTAAAACCCCTCAGAGGGCGCTCCACAAACAGGCACACAAACATCGAACATAAGAAATCTGTTTAATTAGTTTATCACAACAATTAGGCTAACACAACAATTAGGCACTTCTCAAAACCAGTTTGCACCAATCCTCATCCAATTGTTTTGGAGGACGGCGCACTAGAGGGCGACCCTGAGACTTCACTCTTGTAAAGTCTCAGGGTCGCCCTCTAGTGCGCCGTTCTCCAAAAAATAGTTGGAGTTTCTGTGAAAAAGGTAACTCGGTTTACTGTAGGCGCAATGAGTATATTTTTAATAGTTTCGGCGGTTCGGAGAAACAAAAGGTTTCTGATTGAAGGCATTGAGAAACTGCCAATTGAAACTGGTCGCTAACCTCTAACTACTTTTTTGAGGGCGATAAATTTTACTCCAAAAAAGAAAGGTCTTAACGATTCGGGTATTTACCTTCTCCAATGATGCTCAGAAGCTTAGTTAGCAATTTCAAGACCTTAAGACCCCAGCATTTCAATTTGACTTGCTAGGGGAGTCTTTGAAAATTTGAGGAACAATTCTGTCCTGACCGGCTTCTAACCATTTGCAAAAAAAACACGATTGCTTTGTACACCTCGCACTCGATAAAAAAAACTATCGACGTTTTCCGAAATTGGGGCATTTAAAACATTTTTTTATGTGCTTAAATACCTATTTTGTATAGTAAAAAGTCGAGAAAAGGGCGATCTTATCAACCAAAGCTACCAGCTTGAATCTTTTCTTTCAAGTTTCTTCTTCAAGCTTGCTGCTGAGTAGCTTTTTCCTCTGCTCAAGATCGTCATAAGAAGGGTTTAACCCTTGGCGAAGGAGTTTGAGAAGTGAAAGAAACATTGGCATGAATTGATTGTTACTGGGTTTATAGCAGTAGCTTGCCTACGACCACTCCTTTGAGATTGTTTAAGGAAAAAAGACGTCAGGAAAACCAAACGATCTCAAACGTTACTTACATCGTAGAAAATAACACTTTTTTATCCGACAGACTTTCCACTAAGGGAAACTTTTGAGTACTCGAGCACTTGCAATAGCTGGATGATAAAAAATATCTAAGTCTAAGTCATCATGAATTGAAGAAATACTGACATATAGAAGACTTGGAAACGAGTAGAGCTAGCAATTTTCAAGCAATTAATCTGGCTTGAATTTAAACCACAATCAGATGTAATCCATTTTAAAAGTCCTGAACTTCTCAAGTTTTTTGCATGGTCATTACTTGTTTTTTTTTCTTATTTTGACGGCGCGGCAAGAAAAAACCAAAAACGAACTCGTATGGACACAAGAGTATTAGGCTAATCCACAATAAAACAATTGGAGTCTTATTGATAAAAAAAATTACTAAAAATTTACGACGAAAGGTATAGATTCTACTAAAGTCGCATTTAAGGAACAATCTCAGCCGCGGAAGTTACTGCGGCGCGCCACCAGGCTCACCCGGCAAAGAAGGTCCCAGTTGGTCATACAAAAGAAGGTTTTTTTGTCAGTTTTGGCTCAAATTTTTTTTTTCAAGATTTTGAATTGGCTTCGTCATGCTCAACATTCTGGTGACAACTGAAACAAAAATTCAAATACTCAGAACAGCCGATTTTACAATTGCGGAAAAGTTGATAGAAAATCAGTCAAGAGTCAATGGATTTGACAATGGATTTGACAAAAAAAAAGAATTCCTTCTCCATATCTTCATCATTTCTAAAGATTTGTTTCTGAATTTTGCTGCATATTCGCTGCATTCGTCTGAAAAGTAAACATCGATGGAAAGCTAAATTAAACTATATAACAACTGACCGGAGTCAAGATAGTCTTACGTGTTTTCAACCGTCTTTTTCAGCGCCGATTCAAATTGGTTTTTTCTAAACTTGAGTCAACAAACATGTTACCATTTAATCGCTATTGGCTGCACTACACTGTTTTACTGGTTAACTGCAAAATCAGTGAGATCATGGCTGGGTACAGTGTCACCAGACCACATGGTCACTCCTAAAACAGGGTTACTTCGTTATATTCGTATTTCTATTGTTTTTGTTCATTTAGAGAAAAACTCTATCCATCGAAGATGGATCGACCCTTTCCTTACTCCCAGTAAAAAGTGGTCAAAAATTGTGTGGGGAAATTTTGAAACCACAACTGCACCACTAAAACCGTTCAATTCATTTAGTCATAAACGGAAAAGAAAAGCAGCATCATTTATAAGTTTCTCTCTTTGACTTTGAATGAAAAATGAAGCATTCTGGGGGCTGAAAGTTTGGTTAAAAAACTTGCAAAATAATCTAAGGAGCGCTGGTGGGGTTCCAAGCAATTTTTCTTTTCAGAAAAACTAGTTCCAAACTAGTTTTAGTTCAACTCATCCGGTTGGTTTAAATCAGCACAAAAGAATTTCGTTAGACAAAATAACCTGAAATTTCAATAATTTGCAGAAACATGCGGGAGCATAAAAACCCAACCTAATAAATGATATCAACAAATTTCTGCAACTGGGAAAAAAGTGCTTCAATAACCTATATATTAGTGGAAAGAAAGAGAGAGAGAGAGAGAGAGAGAGAGAGAGAATTCATAGAAACCTGTGTTCTGAAATCAACCGGTAATAGTTTGTTTTTCTTGGTTACCGGACGCAAAACATACCACTTTGTGTTGCATAGCAATGAATAGAACAAAGTGAAAAAATACGGAAAATATCATTATGTTTTTTTTTGTCGACAAAACTTTTTCATCAACAAAAAAGCATTCGAAGAATTCAGGGCTTCAAATCGTTCATTGATACGGGTTCTCTTGTTCCGACTTTGGAAGAAAAATGTTTGTGCTTGATGAAGTTTTTTCCTCAGACAGATATTGAACTATGTCTCTTTGTAGAAAAATGGCTTTGAAAAAGGGCAATTCAAAGCGTCATTTTCTATTTTTGCCGTCCGAGGCATTCGAGTCTATTTTCAGGTCAGGTAGAGACAGATAAGGCATGAGTCTGATATTGGTAACATAGAGACAGTTGACCTCCTTCGGCTGTTTGAAATTGTCCATGCTGCTGGTCAAGTGCCGGCCTCTCAGCTGATTGTACTCTAGATGCGCGAAAGAAATAAGAAAAAGAGTACCAGAAATAACTTTGTGGAAAAGCTAAAACAAACTGAAAATGCAACTGGTAATGTTCAAAGATAGGAAACAATGTTTGTGCTCGGGGTTTTCAGACACAGTTCGACTTGTTAACTGGCCGTTTCTAACGGGATATTTCACAGTTTGAAAATCATTTTTACCCGCAAACATTTTCTGTCAAGTTGCGAGGTTTTGAAATCGACCGATTGGGACAATAAATGAGCGACACTTTTCCTGCTATTAATGCGTACGCGGCGATATAATCCGACTCAAAAACCTCTTTGAAATCTCAGTGCTCAAATTTTAAATCAAACTATGCCCTCTTTATTATTATAAAAATTCTGCATTTTATTTGTTGAGCGTCTAAGAACAATGTAAATCCACTTACAAATTGCGGATTGCAGAACCTAATGTTTTTTTAGGAATACGCAAGTTAACTTGTCGTTGATTCCGCTATATCCTCCACGTGCCGACGAATATAAAATTATGAGGTATTTACGGGACAACTTCGCGACCATTTAGGTCAGTGGAGTCGAGTCCACGGTTTTATTTTTAATTTTTGTAAAGTCATTTCTCCAGATTGCTTTAACATACGATACGGCATACACTCACAAAATTCTGCTTCTTAAACATTTATCACTTTGGCATGATAATTAAGTTAGAAAACCAAGCAAGGATAGCCGATTGCTGGCCAAGCTCACCGAATATTCCGACCAGAGTAATTTGATTAGAAAGTTCAAAAATAAAGGTACACTTTTTTATTAGAGCACTTTGAATGAATTTTTGTCTTTTCACAAACTTAAATTTTGAGAAAGAATTGACTGAACTAGGTGCATAAATGGCGAGAAAGAGAAATTATAATAGCCAAAGTAATGATCAACTTGTAGTAGAATCAAATTGAACCTCTCGGCCTCGAGAGGTTCTTATAAATGTTCCGACTATTTCATCAAATTGGGAGGAACTTTGTTTTCAGGTATTTTCGTTTTTTTTCCACGCAAAATCAGGTACCACAAATGATTATCGAATTGGGTCGAATTATATATCATATTAAAACGCTTTCAATCGTAATTTGAACAGCATTAAAAATTTTCAAAAAAATTTTTCAGTGTAGAGAAAAACCGGTTTGAAATTTTTGGTTTTTGGTCTAATTTCGAACTAATATGGTGTGAGCGTGAAAGCTTAAAATAGCTTATTTAAAATAACTTTAAGCCGTGAAAACTCAGTTGTACTGAAAGAAAAGTAGTTTTTGGAGTTTTAGTTTTTTGAAAGTAGAAGTAAAATTCCATGGTCTAAAATTTCATAGTCGACAAGCATTTTTGAGCAGAGCGAAAAATTGCAGCATACCCAATTTCGGTCGAGAGACACAAAACACACCCAGTTTCGGTCGAGAGAGTCGAAACCTACCCAGTTCTGGTCGAGAAAGTCGAAAGAAGTAGAGCACAGTCGAAACAAACCTGATTTTGGTCGAGAAAGTTGAAGTATAGGTCGAGCGTAGTCGAATCATAGGAGTTCAAGCACAAACTAATTTTTTGTCAATGTTTGAATTTTTTCCTGGATTTCAGTTAAAATTGAATAGGAAATTGAGCAAAAAAAATAAAAGGCCTTAGTCAAAAAATTGCAACCCACAACAATCAATTGAGGAGATTTGCTTGCCGCAAAACTAAAAGTTTCGGAGGAAACCCTTTAAGTTTTGGAAATCAAAGGGTTCCTGTGGCAAAAAAGTACCATCTACCAAAAAAGTCATATATCAGTTTTCAGACCAACAATCTCAGTCAACATTTGTTCAGAAAACGAAAACAAAAATGAGAGATTCAATTTGAAAAAAAAAATTTGGTGGAGAAAATATGCA
The DNA here is from genome assembly GCF_963678635.1 of Symsagittifera roscoffensis. Classification (NCBI taxonomy): domain Eukaryota; kingdom Metazoa; phylum Xenacoelomorpha; order Acoela; family Convolutidae; genus Symsagittifera; species Symsagittifera roscoffensis. Next base: position 21,494,560 of record NC_087064.1, read on the forward strand.
TTTCACAGATTATTAGAAGGTCGAACTATACGTCAAGGACAGTCGAAGCATAATAGATAGACACACGAAATTATGAATTTTCAGCTCCAAAATTTGAAGTAAAAACTTAAACCAGATGTTTTTTCACTGAGAGACTAATAGAACCTTTTGAACATTTTTTGGGAAAACCACCGCCAACAATGAGGCGAGAAAATTTTTTTGTTTGTCGCGAAAATTGCGACAGCCGAAATGCACCCTTTTTTGGTCGAGAAAATCGAAAGATGTCAAAAATTGGTCGAGAAAGTCGAAATATACTGAAGTTTGGTCGATACAGTCAAAACATACCAGTTGTTCGTCCAGAAAGTCGCAACATAAATCGAGTACCACGACCTGGGCACTCTTCAAGACTGATTGGAACAAAAAAGTTTATTGCACTGCCTGTTCTTATCGTTCCGATTTTCGAAGGAAGTGAGGAATATATATGCATGTGGTAAGGGCTTTCTACAGTCAGACCAATTCTATAAAGAAAGTTTTGTGAACTTGTGGATCGATCCGGAGTTTGTTAAATACGAAGCGAGTGTGAGTGTCACTAGCCTAAATGATGTTGGATTTGCTCGATTAGTTTTTTTTAGTTTCAATGTGCGTAATAATCTCGAGCTCATAATTGTCATCTTAAATCGACTAAAGTGTAATCACTTAAATTTAATATTGGCAGTCCTAAATCAGTAGTTTATTTAAAAAAAATAAATGTAAGTTATTCAAGACCAGTTAACTGCAGTCGGAACATTCAGGGCTCTGCCCTTTTAAACGAGCAGTCGGCCCATGTGAACAATCTTCTCCCTTAATAGATCAAGTGAACAATCTGCCCCCTAAAATTAAATGACAAATTCTAGACGTAAGGCCTGCTTACTATGCTCAAAAATGATTGGCTGAAAAATATGCTTTCAGCCAAGTGAACTTTCTCCTCCCTAAATTATTTTAATGGGGGAGATTGTTCACTTGGTCCGAGCAGTCTTGTTTCTGTTACATCGCCCTTTCTGTCAAAACAACTGTCCTGTAAAAAGATGAATGAGAAATAGAGAAATTAAAAATAAATTTTAAAGGAGTTGTAGAATTGATTTATTCCAATATGAACTTCAGTGAACTTCAGAAAACCCCAGCAGCAGAATTTACAGAAGGATTTTATTTTCTTTTTGAAGCAGAGAAACATATCTACAATTCACATGTTTCCACTAATTCACCAACATGAATAAGTATTCTATTTTCTTCATTTGACTATTTAGAATCATAAAAATCAAACTTGATTTATATGAATTGTTTTTTTTTGTGGAAAGTTTGTCAAACCAATGCCAGGATTCTCGGCACGAAAAACTTGCTTAGAAATGAAAAAGTGTAACAGCCTTCAACGCTTATACAAGTATCACTATAATCAAGTGGAAACACGTTTGTATTATGAACAATTCTGACCAAGTTTGCCACTTTAATTATATACAAATTAAAATTTATCAAGGCTTAATTGTCCGGTTGGGGCTGAGGTCCTTTTTATTAGTTTTCAGCGGTAGTTTTCCGTCACTGTGGTTGCGCGATCTCGCGTCGCTTGTGGGGACGTCCAGTCTGTTTCCTCGCGTGGTCGTCCTATTTTCTAGTTGTGTTGACATTTCAGTTTCCCCTGCACTTTTTCGACCATATTTTCCTCCCAGTGATGCCGACATTTTGCCTCTTAAGTTTATTTTTGGATCTGATTTCCAGTTTGAATTCTTTTTGCTGCTTGAAACTGAGCTAACTTTGTTTGTGACATTTTCCGGGCCTTCTGCATTGCTGGTTTCCGCGCTTGCGCTTGTCACGACCAATGAAAAAGCACGAGTTGATATATTTCCGTTCTGGACCTTGTCGGCAGTCGAACCCAGGTTCGATAATCTGGACGAGGAGCCTGAAGTCTGGGGAGTTTCTTCATTCGAGAGTTCGTCTCCCGAACAGTCGTTTGCCCATGCGCTCATGAGTTCCAGAACATTACTTTGCTGTCTTAGGTTGCCAATCCAGTCAGTTCCACTTACAAAAGGGTGGTCCAGAACTTCACCGGCGCTGTAGCGGTGAGTTGGCATAGGGTGTAACATTTTACCGAGGAGGTGTTTAGCCGACTCTGAAACCGTGTTCCAGAACTTTGCCGAAGATGACTGATGGACTGTAGCGGACAATGACGACGAAGGCGAAAGATAGTTCGAATTGTTTGATAAAGTGGGCAACGAATGGTTGCTTCGAGAACTGAATTTCAATTTGGCAGCACAAATGAGTTTATACAAAGTCTCTTCCACTTCGGAATAGAATGGGAACGACCCGGAAATCAGCAGGTGGAACATCACACCAAGACTCCAAATGTCGCATAGGTGACTATAGCCAGTCTTTTTGACAACCTCTGGCGCCATGTAAAGAGGCGTTCCCACCCACGTGTCAATCATTGAGTCGTAGCCGTCTTTGATGACACTTAGTCCAAAGTCGATCAATTTGACGTCGAAGTCCAGAACTTGCTCCTCTTTTTTGGACTCCGCCGGGTCGCTGTTAATATCCGCAATATCTGCACTTTCAGAAGTTGTCAACTTTGCATGTTTCTGGGACGAATCTTTCTTATTTTGACTACTTTTGAGGCTGTTGTATGAAATACATAAAACGTTTTCTAACTTTAAATCTCTGTGGATGATACCGTCTTTGTGCAGGTAATACACAGCGTCCGCCAATTTACGCAAGAGTTCTTGCACTTGCGGTTCTGTGAAACGTCCATTTTTCTGTAATTTAAGTTGTTTTTTAAGATCGCCTTTGTCGCAGTAGTCTAGCACCAAATACATCGACCGAGGAGTCTCGAATATGTTGAGAAGACAAATAATGTTGGGATGTTGAACTCTTTTCAAAATGTCCACCTCTCTTTGAAGTAATCTCAGCCCAACAGTTCCCGCTTTTTCCTTGCTTACTTTTTTGACCGCAAACTTGTTTCCAGTTTCGACTTCATGAGCTAAACAGACAGTTCCAAACGTGCCTTTTCCGAGAACCACCGCTGACTTGCCAGGGCTATCTGATTGGACGACGAACTTTTCTTCCATTGAGGATGAGTCATCAATACGCACGTGGGGGATGTTTGGGGACTTTGATCGTACGTTGCTATTGTTGAGGTTGTTATTGTTGCTCGAACTGAGTGCCGTATGTCCCGAAGCGGAATGAGGAGGGGAGAGATTCGGGCCCGACATCACTTGATGGAGATCTACGAAACAATAAGAGGCGAAAAGTAACGTAAGTAAAACTGTGATCCAGAACAGTATTTTAAGAGGAATGATAAACACAAAGTCTCAGGGTTTAAATATAATTTTCATAAATAAAAAATCTGATTAAAGATCAGCTTTCTTTTGAAGACTTTGATAGTTCTAATGTCTTTGATGACTGAAAGTTGGCTTAAAATTTTTTTCAGGGTAGTGAAAAAAAAACAGACGCACAGTGCTATTGACTTGAATATTGCTTGACAATGGTAATCAAAATTCAATATTTTAGCCGTGAAGACAAATTTGTTCAGATGGCAGACAAGTAAATCCAAGCTAACACCGCAAATTAAAATTTAATCCCCAATAGTTAAGCAAACAAAATAGTGTAACAAAAAAGGTTCTTTTTTGGACTACTTTGCTTGAAGCTTAGAGCCCTTTTGTTTCAAAATTTTTCTGGGAAAAATATCAATGGTTATTATTTGGTAAATTTTGACTTTCAGGTCAACATTTGTCAATAAAACAGGTGATGATAATCTGCATTAGACAATAATGAAAAATAAAGCGCAGTCTTTTCAAAAATCGTGACAGGCAGAATTGAATCTGGCTCCAAAATTCTCCTCAAAAACAAGTTGCTCTTAGGTGAGTTGACAGCATTGGAATTTAAGCCTGAGGAAAACTCAGCACGCCTCTTTCAAACAGATTGACCGCGTGGCTAAACGGTGAAGAACCTCCTCAATAAAAATAAAAGGGGAGATTGATTTTAACACGGTACTTAATTTTTTCTTTTTTGATGTTTTTACCGCTCCTGATTTTTGGTCGGAGTGGAAATTTGACCTCAGCAGAGGATCGATCAGTTTTTATGATTTAATTACGTAACATAAAAGTGAACGATAATTTTTGGGTGAGAAATATCGCTGTTGGTCAGTTGTGAAAGTATGGAATATGTATATTATATGACTCGAACCATTAACAATTAAACTCCAAAATGATGCAAAAACGCAAATAACAAGTAAAATGGATCAAAATGTAGCGTGTACTTGGTATCTTGGCTCTTTTCGTTGGTAAAACAGTGCTAGTAGCTTGTGCACTTAAACATTTGCGTGTTTTTGGCTCTGCGTTATTGTAAGGAACATCAGCGCTTATTTGTCAAATTTACCTGCTATGATAGAACGATGAAAGAATTGGAGTCTAAAAGCGATTCAATTATAATATTTATAAAACGAAGACACGCTTTTTACATGCAGATTGCTTTAATGGTATTTAAGCTTCGCTCATAACCTTTGGTCAGTGCAGTTGACGATAAAACATCTAAAAGCACTCTTACCAAAATCAGCTGCTCAATTTTTGGTATTTTAAATGTAATACCATCAGTTTTGCCGGCGAACGTATAAATAATATGAGAGCACAAGACGAAAAACAATGCCGCTGTTTTGTCTTTTGATTGTTTTTTTGCTCTCTGTGTGTGCATGTGAAGAAAAAATTAGCAGCAATTACCAAAAAATCAAAACAGACAAGTCATCTGAGTCGAAAAATGTGAACATTCGTGAAAAAAATGGAATTCACGTTTTCACTCACACGCACTTGAATAATGATCGAGAATATTCATATACTTCAGTCACTCAGGCAAGCTCCCATCAAATTAAGCAAATCTGGCGTATACTTTTATCAAGTCAGTTTTTGACAGCTTTTTATAGAAACGACACTTACATATAAAATGTCTAAAACCATGACAGTTAAAAACAGTAGACAAAAAATGTCTATAACCATGACAGTTAAAAATAGTTGCTTATAACATCATATTGCCACAAACATTTCATCCGATACTTTTTGAGTTCTGACAACATTTTCAATGACTGAGTGTGGGAAATATAACAAACAAGAACATTATATTTAGTGTGACGTTCACATATCAACAATTGTTTGAAAAATAACCGCATTTTTTGAACAAATTTTTGAGATTTAATTCAGAACGGATCCATTGATTGGGATCCATTGTTTGGATCTTTTGACGGATCCAAATTCAAGTCTGTAGCAGAAAAAAACGAGAGCCTGAAAGAATCTTCAGGACTATTTCGAGTGAGTTAGGTTCGAGGTGTAACTCATAGATGAATTTCGGATAGGGTACACCGTCTGCTCGTCACGCTATCTTATTTTCGGCCGGATAGTTTCGTGCAACTTCTTAGTCTAATACCGATCCTAATCTTACTCTTATATCTACTAGTCTCAGGGTGTTTAACTAGTCTCTGCTAGGCTCAATAGATCTAGAGTATACTGGCTTATTGCGATTGCTAAAGTTCTCTTGGAGAGTAAATAATTTCTAAGTTAAATTCAAATCTCTCTGGTGCTGAATTTACAAGTAATTTCAGCACTTACAAATAAGTGGTTTGTTAGTTAGATGGATCGTGATTGGTTAATATTAATTATTTTATAGAGATAAAATATCCAATTTATAACCAATAATAAATATAGTTTATATCTGGTTCCACCCATCCGGGGTTTACAGAGTTTTGAATCTTAGATCTTCTATCTGTAATGAAGGATGGATGATGGTCGTTGTTATTTGGCGAGCATCATTTCCTGTTTCGTTCTTGAAGAAGAAAGCTCCAGGAAGCTGGAGTCATCGATAGGAAGTTGTTAGTCATCGTTTGACAAAGACTTTGACTGTCAAAGAAATCAATCTGATTTCAAGATGGTTTGCTATGATCGTCTGTTCTTGATTGGTTGTGGAGAACTGTGTTTCGATCTGGTTTGGGAATGGCATGAAGATCGTGTTTGGAGGGGATGCCTTGTAACTCGGATCTGTACGTATACTTGAACATCGAGATGGTCATTGGTCTGATTCAATGAAGTCCTTTTCTGCGAAGTCAAGTCGTACTCTAAATCCTTTATGAGTCGTGGTTGTGAGCGGCATGTCAGTTGTATTTAGCCATTCTGTAGGTTGGGTGTGATGGGGTTGTCTAGTCTTTGGATGCTCGTTTTTGTAGTTAATCGTGATCTATGTACTGCATATTATAATTTACATTTTATAAATTTTTGTTAATTCTATTTTTTAGTTATGATTTTGATGATTTAATTTCGCAAAAGCGTTTTAGTTTTAGTTCAGTTATTTTTAAGAGTTACTCACACTTGAGTACCTCTTGTCAAAAATAGTGATGTGGTCACAAAGCGTGGATGTAGCACGGTGGGTTAGGCCGGCTATAGAGCATGCAGGACGTCCTCTCTGGTGGGTTAGGCCAGGAAGGGTAGTATAATTTCGTGCTGGTTTTTTAAGGGGTCCTGTTTTGTGTTAACATTTTTGTTAAATTGATTTTTGTTTTCCTTTTGTTTCGTTGATTTTATCCTTTTCTCAAAAATCAAATTGTTTTTGGTTTGGGTTTGTCTTGCGACTTTTTGGTGTTTTATTGTTTCTTTTTTTGACCTGGTAATAGTCTTCAAAAGAAAAAATTATCCAGTTTTAAGCTGGTTTAATCCGGTTAGGGTACCGTGGGTTTTCTTTTCTTAGTCATGCTGTTAGTTTATGGTTTCTGATGTTTAGTAAGCTGCGTTGGTTAGTTTGGTTATTATATAATTCCATTCCAACCGGGTTAAAGGAAAAGTGGAAACTTGTTATTGCTTGTTTGAGTGGTTGTTAGTGCAAACTTAAAACTTGATTTCATTATTTTAAACAATTCTTCGTTGGCGAGCTGTGCGATTGTGGATAGAATTTCTGTGCGTTTGAACAGAAGTTATAGAAAAGGTTAGTAATGCATTTAATTGTATGAATTTACTGCTTTTAAGACTAAATTTTACTGCTTTTGATATTGAAAAGTATAAATTGATTTTCATCGTATTTAAATTTACTACATTTGGGGAAATAATTTAGAAATGAATTTTCCACTTTGAATTACTTTTTACTGCATCATTCAGTGCTTTTGCTTTAAAAGAGTTTAATATGGAAAATAGAGTTTATATTTTTATTTGTCTTTTCTTGTTTTGAAGGGTGATCGTGGTGTGAAGACTAAAGAAAATGCAAATTACTGAATAAAATGGTTAGTTTTATTTTGAATTAGTTAGTTTGAAAATTATTAAATTCATAGTTACTTTTAGTCGTCGGGGAAAAAGCCGTGAGGGAAAACATTGTGAATAGCGTCTGATGTAGTTAGTAATTTTGCTAGTATGCGTATTATATTTTAAGTTAGCAGCAGTGGCCAAAACAATTGCAGTGCACTTATGGTTTTTAGTTATTCGGTGCCTACTGCAAACTCATGAGGTGTGTTTTGGATTAGATTGTAAAATTTGTGATTGTATTTAGTGTTGTGGATGAATTCTAAAATGGGTACCTCTATGGGTTGAATATATTCATGCGGAATTATCAGGGGTCGGGATTTTTCGTCGATGAAGGTCTTCCTGAAGGGACAAAATGTATACATTTGAGTGACTGGATCATAATTCCGGAGGATGCCTTGGAAGTTAGTATTTTTAATGCAAAACGCGAAGTTTAGAAAAAATGATGAACTGTATTTGGAATTATTGATTTTAAATCTGTGGTGAGGTTGTCGTGATGGTGTGTGTAAATGAAAATGGTTTTGAAAAAAAACGATAATAAGTATAAGTATGTGTTTGCTTAGTTCTCAACATGATGTCGTGTGAGCAGTGCAAATCGCGTTCTTTTGGTGTCAAGAAGTGAAAGGTTTGTGAAAATGTTTCAAATTTTTCGTGAAAAGGTTCATACGCTTGAATGTCTGATAGTGCTTCTGAAATGATGTGATCATGCTTTTTATCTATTGAACTGAGTGTAAAGATGTAAGGCGTTTGGATGAAAAAGTTTTCGATTAGTTGCGGGTTGGCAAACTTGTCGTCCTTGAGGAATTGATTGAGTCGGATGATATTATGGTCATAGTGCACGATGGAATATTCGTTAGCTCGGGTGCGGTGAATGTTTTTAGTAATTTTTTATATCCTACGTATGTAAATTGTATTGTCGGGGAGTGAGTGCTGTGGTTAATCTGAATAATTCGTCCTTATTTCTTTCAATATCGATAGTGGTGTTATAGAGTGGTAGCGTAAGGGGGTTAGTGAAATTATAATAAGCTGTCCAATGAAGTGTGGGTATTAATACATGTTCATCTACAAAGTGATGTGGTTCAGGGTTAGGGTCGGATTGATTTAGTGTATATTGGGGAAATAAAGGTAGGGTTATTTGAAGAAATTTTGTAGTATTGGTATGGTCTGGATGGTTGATATATTCTCGGGCGGTTCCGGGTTTGGATGGGAATGGGTGATTTGGGAATTTACGTTTAAAAGTTCTATAAGCACGGTTAGTACTATTGGATGATTCTGTTGAAGTGGATGAATGAGCTAATGATGGAGTATAATCTGAAATTGGTGTAGGTGTTGGCGGATTTGATGATTTTATTGTTGATGATAATTGGTGAATAGTTAGGGTGTGGGGAGATAACAATTGTTGTTGGAGCGTTATAAAAATAAATAGTTCTTCGGAAATTTGAATATTATCTGGGGAGTTGTTGGTGGAGCGTTCATTATTGAATGGGGAGTAGGTTGGGGTTACTTGAGAAGGAGTGTAGCGAGATGTATGTTGTCTTTGAGTTTGGATAGGTCAGAAAGGGGGTTTTGAGAAGATTGTTGAGCTAGTCGGGGTATGAGTAGAAGGGGATGGTTCGGAATCTGCGAACTCATCGGGAGTTTTGATATCAGAATTATTGAATTGTGAAATAGTTGTATAAATTGTGATATCTGAGTTAGTGTCAGAATTCATGCCTGATGATGTATAAGCTTGTGGTGAATCAGGTGGCGGAAAAGCAAAAAGTGGGATAATAGGGAGTGAATTTTGGAGGTTGGCAGGGTGGGACTTTGATCGGTGGAGTGATCCAATTTGTCTGCTCATCGTTGGCCAAAAAAAATGATTATTTTGAGACTGAAAAGTGGTGGTATGGGGCTGTTCAATGATTTGTTCGTATGTGTCGTCAATTGGCTGGCGTTGTGTCACTATATGTTGGATGGGGCTTTGTATGTGGCTGGGTTCTAATGTGATGTTTTATATTGGATTTAGAATATGTACCTATCGATTGTATATCGATATTTGGATTGCGGGCTATAGCTCGAATGCTTTAAGGTGAAAACTTTTTTAATGGTGGAATTAATGTTGGGTATTGTGTTAGTAGATAGTATTTATCTTCGTCGGGATTTAATTGTACAACGTTGTGGCTGTTTTCTGATCCACATGTTACTGCTGTGTCCCAAAAATATGCTCGTCTTGAGAGTGTATAAACAAAATATACTTTATTTTTTGTAGAATATGGGGATCCTTTTGTAACATCTTTTATCTTCAAAACGTATAAAGGTGATACTTGTTTGGTACAAGTAAAATACCATAAAATATTTCCTTCATAATCAATAAAATTTGATCTATTTCCGGATAACAAATATCCTGCATATGGTATTTTGAGAACTGCTAGTGCTAGTGACTGTAGAATTTGTGTTCTTTCAAGTTCACATAATTGGTGTAAAGTTTCTAATTCTGGGAGTGACATTTCTTGAAAAATTCTGCTTATTGTGTAATCTAGTTTCATGTCTAAATGTATATCATAGTGAATTGCGCCAAAATATGTGCGGTTCATGAGTGATAGTTCTTGTAACCGTGTACTATCGGCGTCTTGTGGTTTTAATTTTCCACCTATTCTTCCTATGTTTTTCTGAAATTTTACTGAGACATGAGGGTTTCCTTCGGTAGGTGAATGAGATGTGGCCATAATGTCTACAATTGGATGTCCTGTATTCATGTCGAAACCATGTTCGTATTCAACAAGGATTTCTGAGTACCGTGTTTTGTAAATTGGTTTTTTATATTTACATGCTAGTTCTGTTTCCGGGTATATTTGAAATCGTGTTAGTTTATTTTCTATAATGTGGAGGTTTCTAAATTTGTTGTTATTGTTTCTGATTTGATCAGGATTGACTTCGTCTAATGGGATTGATTCAATAAATTAATTTTGGTGAAATTTAATCATTCTAGCGTGTATTTTTGCGACTTGAAAAACTGTGCATGTTTCTTCAGGAAACCATACAATGGTTGCTTGTGTGCGTGTTGTAGGATCGCAATATCCTTGGTCATTTTTGCAAGGAAGTCGAATGCCTTGGTAAAGAATTGTGTCGTCTTTTAAATCTCGCGTTAGTTGTACTTTTTCAAGTTGTATTTTCCAGTCGAAAAACATTATTTCTTGATATCCTTTATTTTTTGTATCTGCTTTGCAATTTGAGGTATCATTGATACCTATATGTGGTATCCAGTGTTTATCATGTCGATCGTATGTCAATCTTCCGTGTGTTCCATGAAAGGGGAAATTTCTGTATAGTCTAATGTGACCTTAGTGTTTTTCAAGTTCTGCTTGATGTGCTAAGTCTGGGAAAACTTGAAAATTTACAAGTTTTCTTTTCATTCCGTCGCTTTGTGTTAAATTTAATCGTCTAAGTTCATTCTTACACTCTTGAGAACTAAGATGTAGTAATCTTTCTATATTACTTTGATAGGAAAAATTGTGGTCTAGTCGGTTTTTATTTCCGTTTAAGACTTGCGAGCAATGTACTTTCTTTTCGGAAAATTTTGCTGTAAACTTGCATCCTGTTAATGTTGTTGATCGGGCTTTTGAGTATAGTGTGGCTACTAAGTTTGTTGTTTCTATGGCTTGTGGTTCGGATTCGCAGGTTTAAAATATGGTGTTTTTGTGAAGTAGTCAGTGTTTCTTTTTTTGCTGCTTATTATGTTGTTTATTGATAATTCTTCATCAAGAATTGTGGATTGACATATATCTAGTATATGTAATATATTATTGACTCGATATGCTACTTCATTTGTGGGTGAAGTTGTAGCATTTGTTTCGCAGTATCCTATGAGTCCTAAGTGTAGTGTTATCTGGTATGGTGAATTGTTATATACGTGTATTGAAATAATATCTGAATTTGAATGTTTCATATAATTTATGGATGAAATTGTGATTCGGAAAAAAATTATGGATGGATTTAAATTCAAGGTCTGACATAAAGAGATGTTGTTTGTTTTGGTCTTTATCGTACTGGTGGATTTGTTTGATTGAAAGGTTGTATACATTTCCTGATAGTGTTTTCAGGTATTTTCGTTCCTGATTGTAAATAGGATAAAATTTGGAGAAAAATGGTGGTTGTTTGTTTAATCTTTGAAAGAATGTTAAGAATGTGTTTTTTGCTCCTGTGTATTTATCTTTTATATGAAATTTGCTATTTAAAATGTTTATTGCGGGAATATACTTAGTTATAAATGGTATGCCAAGGATATTGTGTTTTATGTCTGTAATGTGAAATGTTTGTTTAAATGGTTTATTTATTATTTTATTCCGTGTGTTCCGTGGAAGGGAAAATTTCTGTATAGTCCAATGCGACCTTGGTGTTTTTCAAATTCTGCTTGATGTGCTAATTCTGGGAAAACTTGAAAATTTACAATTTTTCTATTCATTCCGTCGCTTTGTGTTAAGTTTAATCGTCTAAGTTCATTCTTACACTCTTGAGGGCTAAGATGTAGTAATCTTTCTTTATTACCTTGATAGGAAAATTCGTGGTCTAGTCGGTTTTTTTTCCGTTTAAGACTTGCGAGCAATGTACTTTCTTTTCGGAAAATGTTGCTGTAAACTTGCATCCTGTTAATGTTGTTGATCGGGCTTTTGAGTATAGTGCGGCTACTAAGTTTGTTGTTTCTATGGCTTGTGGTTCGGATTCGCAGGTTTAAAATATGGTGTTTTTGTGAAGTAGTCAGTGTTTCTTTTTTTGCTGCTTATTATGTTGTTTATTGATAATTCTTCATTAAGAATTGTGGATTGACATATATCTAGTAATTGTAATATATTATTGACTCGATATGCTACTTCATTTGTGGGTGAAGTTGTAGCATTTGTTTCGCAGTATCCTAAGAGTCCTAAGGGTAGTGTTATCTGGTATGGTGAATTGTTATATACGTGTAATGAAATAATATCTGAATTTGAATGTTTCATATATTTTATGGATAAAATTGTGATTCGGAAAAAATTATGGATGGATTTAAATTCAAGGTCTGACATAAAGAGATGTTGTTTGTTTTGGTCTTTATCGTACTGGTGGACTAGTTTGATTGAAAGGTTGTATACATTTCCTGATAGTGTTTTCAGGTATTTTCGTTCTTGATTGTAAATAGGATAAAATTAGGAGAAAAATGGTGGTTGTTTGTTTAATCTTTGAAAGAATGCTAAGAATGTGTTTTTTGTTCCTGTGTATTTATCTTTTAAATGAAATTTGCTATTTAAAATGTTTATTGCGGAAATATACTTAGTTATAAATGGTATGCCAATGATATTGTGTTTTATGTCTGTAATGTGAAATGTTTGTTTAAATGGTTTATTTATTATTTTATTCCGTGTGTTCCATGAAAGGGGAAATTTCTGTATAGTCTAATGTGACCTTGGTGTTTTTCAAGTTCTGCTTGATGTGCTAAGTCAGGGAAAACTTGAAAATTTACAAGTTTTTTATTCATTCCGTCGCTTTGTGTTAAATTTAATCGTCTCAGTTCATTCTTACACTCTTGAGTGCTAAGATGTAGTAATCTTTCTATATTACTTTGATAGGAAAATTTGTGGTCTAGTCGGTTTTTATTTCTATTTAAGTCTTGCGAGCAATGTACTTTCTTTTCGAAAAATGTTGCTGTAAACTTGCATCCTGTTAATGTTGTTGATCGGGCTATTGAGTATAGTGTGGCTACTAAGTTTGTTGTTTCTATGGCTTGTGGTTCGGATTCGCATTGTGTGACTTGATATATAGCGCATTTGTGTAGTGTTTTTTGTTCATTTTCTTCACAATCATAGTGTGATACTAACAAATCCTGAGGTCCTGTACGAGGGGATGGATTTGTATGTTGTTTGGAAAAAATTAGAAAAAGAATGTGTTGAAACGTAAATATCTTTAAAATATACATGTGTATGATAATCCGGAGTATGGGTTATAAAATGTGATATAACCAATTGTGTTTTTGGTGTATCTATCGTATTTATATATTACTTCAGTTGTTATAAATGGAGGAGGTAGTGATTGAGCTGTTATGTTTGCTGGACTTAGGGGAAAATGGTGTTGAACAATATTATTAAGTTTGACTGTGATTTCAAATTTTAATTGTAGCCTGTTTTGTTGAAGTATTTGAATGTTATGTTCTTGGATATCTTAATGGACATCTTGTCTATATTGTAGTCTATTAAGTGCCCAACTATGGAGTCGGTTACTTTCTTGATGTTATCCAAATAGTGGGGGAGGTGCTACGGAAATATTCCAATCTAATCGTATAGGGATATTTGACGATGATTGCTCTCGGTATCTATCGTCGAGGTTGTTTGGAAAATTTAAAGGTAAAAGTGTCGGTGAGACTTGACTTATTGATGGTGTTGACGGAAGTGAGAGTGTTTCTGGTAAGGATGATAGCGTTGTATCAGAAGAAATATCTATTGGTTCATTTACTATATTCGGTTCACCTTGAGTATATGAGTGTGTTGTCCAATATGGTGGTTGTTCTGTGGTGTCTGGGGGATTAAAAGGGTTTTCTCGGAATTGTTGTGGTGTTGGGGTTGAACCTAGGTAGTCTGAGGGTATATTGGAGGTGCTATGTTGTAAAAGAATTGTGGAAGTTTCTGGTAGTGTACTGCTTGAAAGTTCTGAGGTAGTTGGTGTTGGTGATTGGGGTATGTTAAAATGAACTCTGGGGGTTTGAAAATTTCTATTTCGTCTTGGATGTTTGATTTGTCTATTTATTTCAAATGTATTTTGATTTTGACTATTATGTCTTACTCGATTTAAGTCTTGTTGCAAGGTGGGATATAAGTTATATGTTGGTTCACTTAAAGATGCTTGTCGATGAACTGGTTCTAATGGTTCGGATAAGCGTGCGTGTCGTTCTTCAAAGGTGTATGGATTATCTTGAAAAGAAATGCGTGTTGATGATTGGGGATTGTTTGTAGTTGTAGGTGTTATTGGACTTTCTTGGGATGTAGTTGGTGGGGGCTGGTTTGGTGGTGGTTGATTAGCAATTTTGGAAAACTATCTGAATTTTAAATTTTACTGGAAAATTTGTGTTTATTTTATTATTCTTCAATAAAAAATATCAAGAGAATAGTTGCTAGGGCAAAGCTGACTATTCTCTTTTTTATACATTTGCACATTGTCATGATAAGGGAGATTAAAAATGTGAGAAAAATTATGAATAAAAGAAAAATATCTGTTCGACTGAAAGTAGTTCGTATCATTTAGATAGATTATACGTATTCGTACCTGTAGATGTGGTCAAGGATTTGGTAGAGTTGAAGATATATTTCAAATAGGGAACAGAAAATTAAAAAAAGATTGCAAAAAAATTATAGAAATTATTATTAGAGATTCAAAAGTATCAATGAAAAAGTATATCAAAAATTTAAATAGATTGAAAAATTTTGTGAAAAGGTTTAGAAGTTTTTGTTTTATGTGATCAACTGTATTGGAAAGAAGCATTTAAGAAATGATTCGTTCGTCGAATATTTTTTAAAGTTTTGAGACGAAATTCAAGTGTGGTCGGATTATTTATTGATTTTTTGACAGGTGGGTTGAGTTTTGTCAAAAATTGTTGAGGGCTATATTTTTGGTGTTTGGGAGGTCTTTATAGTATTGTTTTCATTTGTTTGATAAATGGGGGTATCTTTGGAATATTTGTACTTTAGGCCAAATGATCATGGGCCTTTCTTATTTTAGGCTAATTTGCCATTTTTGGTTGGGGGACTTTTGAGGTCTGAATTAGGGAAAATTTAGTTGATTTTTGCATAATCTGATAGGGGATGGTTATAATATTGAAGTAGTGTTTATTTTAGTTGTCAAGTTTTAGTAAGTTGCTTATTTTTGACCTGGAGGTTGTAAAGTTATGATTATAGATATGCCTGGAGATTAATTTCTATTGGCTAAAAAAGTTTGTGTTAGAGATATAAAGGTGACAATTTGAACGTTTTCTATTGGCTGAATTTGAACTAGAATTGATCGAGGTTCTTTTCAGCATGTTTTTACAAAAAAAAATTTGAAGGTTTAAAGTGATCAAAAAGAATGTTTGCGGTAATCTAAATTATTAAAGTTGTTTCTAAAATTCAACTTTCTTTAATATTTTAGACTGTGGGTTGAATGTTTTATAGTTTTTCCGTGGTTGACTTCTAAGACGTGATGATTGTCTATGTTTGAATTTTTGTTGTTGATCCTGTGGTAAAATTTATTCTGTTAGTTTTCGATTTTTTTTTCTTTATGAGGTATTTTTGGTTCTGGTGTGTTTGATCTTTGAGGGTCTATATTTTGCTGTTGAAATGTTTTTGTATTTTTTGTGGTATTAACGTTTTGATTTTGTTCTATTTGTGGGTTATTTTGAACGATGTGTAAACCTGTGAAAGAATATAATTGAGTTATTTTGCGGAGTTCCTTTTGATATTTCTGGAGATATTTTTTGGATATTCCTTTTTGTGTATCAAAATTAGGTATTAAAACAAAAGTTCCTTTTTTTAAGTCTGTGGCTGGCATGAAGCGTGATTAATTTGACTATTTATATTTTGCCTTTGTAACAATTTTTTGGTTACTTTTTGGTAGATTTCATTGTGTTTTTTATCTCTTTTTAAAATCCATTCGGTATGTGTACCGGAAGCTAATTTCAAAATATGTGGATGATGAAAGTGGTCTTCATCATGTGTGTGTAAGGGTAGGTTATAACAAATTGAATCTTTGTTCGGTTGACAATAACCTTGTGCGTTTTAATGAGCGTTTGCTGTAAACATGATTGGTTTTCGTGGCCTTTGATTAAAAACCATTTCGTTTGGTGACATACCTAAAGTTGTTGTGATTTGTGAATTATAGGATAATGGGAATAATTTTACATCTGTTGACCAGTCAGTGTATCGTGTATCATTTCCATTAATGATGCATCTAAGATATTGTTGTAGTGAACGATTCATACCTTCGACTAATACATTTGAGCAAGGTGCGTGAGATGTACGTGATTTATGTTTAATATTACACAGGTGGCATAATGTGATGATTTCGTTGTTAATGGGTTCAATTCCATTATCTGTGACTAGTATTTCTGGTAGTATGAATTTAGCTATCCAATGTTCGTAAAGTGTTGTGTATGCGTAATAAGAGTTACAATGTGGTACTGGGTTGAGTGCTATGTAGTGTGTAAATGCCTCAACAATTACCATAATAAAAGAATTTCCTTCGGAGGATGGTGAAATTGGTCCTTTTGTGTCGAATGAAATTGTATGATTGAAATATAGACTTTGTCCTTTTAAATCTTGTTTTATTGCTATTTGCTTTTGATTGGGATAAGGTTTGCTTAATTGACATATTATGCAATCGTTGCATAATAATTTAATCCAAATTGGTGCATTTGGGAAGTAAAAATTTTGTCTAAAATTTGAATCTGTCTTTTCTGATCATGAGTGTCCCTTTGTATGTTGTATATGGGATATGTTAAATGCTATCAGCGTCATGCTGAGGGGGAGACAGGGTACTTTAAAATTGGGTGTTTGATATTATAAAAGGTCTGTAATTTCATTAATAGTTGTCTTTTTATTTTTTCTAAAGTATCTGAGAAGTGTTTTATTTCCTAATATTGTTGTATCAGCTTTTGTTGGTTTCGTTTTATACTTGTGCCATGTTTTGAGTTGTCGAATTACGGGATCAAGGTTTTGATATTTTTGTAATAACTGTAGTGTAATTTTTTTATTGGTGGTAGAAAAATATTTTCAACTTCTAATTTTGATAAAGGAATTGTGTCGAGTGGGTCATGGAGATCAAAAACTTGACTGATTGTGTATTTTGAATCATTTATTGTGTCCTGATAAATTTGATTTGTCATTTAAGTTTTCTTTTTCTATCAATGGAAAGGTGTTTTTTTTTGGGTGGTTGTTTTTATGTTTGATTATTTTTTGTTGAGTATTATTTTTTATCCAATGTGAATAAGGAATTGGTTTGAATGTGGATGTTCCTAATAGATCTACCTCATAATGATTATTTTAACAATCTAAACAGAGTGGAAATGTTGTAAGTTTTTTATTTGTGACTGATCTATATCAGTTTTTACTGCGTATTTGCATTCTAATCTAGGTGATGTTTCATTTTTTGCATGATAGAATTTAATATTTTGTGGTATTTCAACTGTAGTTTGTCGTGTAAGTAGTTCAGGTGGTGTATTTCTACTTAATGTATCTGGTAGTGCAACATTTTTTCCTGCCGTCCAAACTATATGTAAGTTTGAGAATTTCATTAAAAGTAATTGAAATCTGTAAACTCTATGGTTTGTGGGTTTGTTGAGTATAAGTGGGTTTGTTGAGTATAAGTGGGTTTGATTTCTGTGTAAAAAGAAATAAAATAGGTTTATGATCTGTAAATAGAACTGTTGGATGTTTTGATCCAAGTATTAGAAATTCTTATTCGGTAAGTGTGTATATTATAGCTGTGCATTCTCTCATGAGAGTAGAGAGTCGTAGTTCAGCTTGTGTAAATAAGCAAGAATTTGCTGATATAAGATTCATTTTTCTTGTTCAACTGTGTGATTGTAGCAATGCTGCGCCGATTCCAAAATTTGAAGCATCGCACATTGCGTAAAATGGTTGATTTGGATCTGGAATTGTATTTGATATTCATTCTGTTAACAATTTTTTAATTTTTTCGAATCTTGTTTGATGTTCGGTAGTCCATTCGAAGTTATTTTGCTGTCTAAGGATGTTATAGAAAGGTCTTAAGTATAATTGCATTTTCTATACATAATTATTTAAGAAATTTAACATTCCAAGGAATTCTTGGATTTTCTTTTTATTTGTGGGTGGTTGAAGTTTCTGAATTCCATGTATCCGTGATTTCAATGGAGTTATAGTGTTTTTTTTCGATAATGTGGCCACGAAATTTAACGCGTGTTAGGAAAAAATGTGATTTGTCTGGGGCTGCTTTCATGTTTTAATTTTTGAGTATTTGATGATATTGTTCTAAAATTATAAACATTTCGTCTTTCGTTTGTGACCGCATGAAAACATCATCTAAGTATGTGATTGCATGTTTTTTGAGCATAAGTGGTCTAAAAATTTGACTCATAAAAGCTGAAAAAGCTGCTGGTCCTCTGGAAATTCCATAGAATAATCTATTGAACTCGTATTGTTGATTTCCAATAACGAATTGTGTTAATCGTCGTGATTGTTCATCTAGTGGCATTTGATTGTATGCTCTATTCATATCTGCGCTTGAGAAATATTTACCTTTTATTTTTTTAGAATTACTTGAATAGGTTCAATGGGCCAATTACATTTAGATTCACCAATTAATGAATTGAGGTATCTAGCATCTAGAACAATTTTTAGTGTTTCTCCCTTAGCTAAGATGATAACTGGGTTGATAAAGGTGTTACTTTTTGGTTGTTCTTCTTTGTTTACTGGTGATACAATTTCATATTGTTCTAAAATGTCAAGTAGTCTGTTTACTTTATCTTGTAAATGTATCGGTACTTTACTTGCTCTTTGCTTTTTGAAAATTGCGTCAGGTTTCAAAGGTAAATGTAGTGGTGAACTAATTTTTCCAACATCGAATTTTGATGTTCCATAAACTGTTGGAAATTTTAATAATAGTTCGGCTAATTTATCGAGTTTTTTTTGTGTTATTTGAGAAGGTTGAAAATTAAACATTGTTAGAAACTTTTGTTGTTCGTCCGTATAATGTGATATTTTAAACGTTGGTTTAAAATATGGTGTTTTTGTGAAGTAGTCAGTGTTTCTTTTTTTGTTGCTTATTATGTTGTTTATTGATAATTCTTCATCAAGAATTGTGGATTGATATATATCTAGTAATTGTTATATATTATTGACTCGATATGCTACTTCATTTGTGGGTGAAGTTGTAGCATTTGTTTCGCAGTATCCTAAGAGTCCTAAGGGTAGTGTTATCTGGTATGGTGAATTGTTATATACTTGTAATGAAATAATATCTGAATTTGAATGTTTCATATATTTTATGGATGAAATTGTGATTCGGAAAAAAATATGGGTGGATTTAAATTCAAGGTCTGACATAAAGAGATGTTGTTTGTTTTGGTCTTTATCGTACTGGTGGACTTGTTTGATTGAAAGGTTGAATACATTTCCTGATAGTGTTTTCAGGTATTTTCGTTCCTGATTGTAAATAGGATAAAATTTGGAGAAAAATGGTGGTTGTTTGTTTAATCTTTGAAAGAATGTTAAGAATGTGTTTTTTGCTCCTGTGTATTTATCTTTTATATGAAATTTGCTATTTAAAATGTTTATTGCGGGAATATACTTAGTTATAAATGGTATGCCAAGGATATTGTGTTTTATGTCTGTAATGTGAAATGTTTGTTTAAATGGTTTATTTATTATTTTATTCCGTGTGTTCCATGAAAGGGGAAATTTCTGTCTTATCTAATGTGACCATGGTGTTTTTCAAGTTCTGCTTGATGTGCTCAGTCTGGGAAAACTTGAAAATTTACAAGTTTTCTATTCATTCCGTCGCTTTGTGTTAAGTTTAATCGTCTACGTTCATTCTTACACTCTTGAGGCCTAAGATGTAGTAATCTTTCTATATTACTTTGATAGGAAAATTCGTGGTCTAGTCGGTTTTTATTTCCGTTTAAGACTTGCGAGCAATGTACTTTCTTTTCGGAAAATGTTGCTGTAAACTTGCATCCTGTTATTGTTGTTGATCGGGCTTTTGAGTATTGTGTGGCTACTAAGTTTGTTTTTTCTATGGCTTGTGGTTCGGATTCGCATTGTGTGACTTGATTTATAGCGTTTTTGTGAAAAGTTTTTTTGATCATTATCTTCACAATCATAGTGTGATACTAACAAATCCTGAGGTCCTGTACGAGGGGATGGATTTGTATGTTGTTCGAAAAAAATTAGAAAAAGAATGTGTTGTAACGTAAATATCTTTAAAATATACATGTGTATGATAATCCGGAGTATGGGTTATAAAATGTGATATAACCAATTGTGTTTTTGGTGTATCTATCGTATTTATATATTACTTCAGTTGTTATAAATGGAGGAGGTAGTGATTGAGCTGTTATGTTTGGTGGACTTAGGGGAAAATGGTGTTGAACAATATTATTAAGTTTGACTGTGATTTCAAATTTTAATTGTAGACTGTTTTGTTGAAGTATTTGAATGTTATGTTCTTGGATATCTTCGTGGATATCTTGTCTATATTGTAGTCTATTAAGTGCCCAACTATGGAGTCGGTTACTTTCTTGATGTTATCCAAATAGTGGGGAAGGTGCTACGAAAGTAATCCAATCTAATCGAAAAGGGATATTTGACGATGATTGTTCTCGGTATCTAGCGTCGAGGTTGTTTGGAAAATTTAAAGGTAAAAGTGTCGGTGAGACTTGACTTAATGATGGTGTTGACGGAAGTGAGAGTGTTTCTGGTAAGGATGATAGCGTTGTATCAGAAGAAATATCTATTGGTTCATTTTCTATATTCGGTTCACCTTGAGTATATGAGTGTGTTATCCAATATGGTGGTCGTTCTGTGGTGTCTGGGGGATTAAAAGGGTTTTCTCGGAATTGTTGTGGTGTTGGGGTTGAACCTAGATAGTCTGAGGGTATATTGGAGGTGCTATGTTGTGAAAGAAGTGTGGAAGTTTCTGGTAGTGTACTGCTTGAAAGTTCTGAGGTAGTTGGTGTTGGTGATTGGGGTATGTTAATATGAACTCTGGGGGTTTGAAAATTTCTATTTCGTCTTGGATGTTTGATTTGTCTATTTACTTCAAATGTATTTTGATTTTGACTATTATATCTTACTCGATTTAAGTCTTGTTGCAAGGTGGGATATAAGTTATATGTTGGTTCACTTAAAGATGCTTGTCGATGAACTGGTTCTAATGGTTCGGATAAGCGTGCGTGTCGTTCTTCAAAGGTGTATGGATTATCTTGAAAAGAAATGCGTGTTGATGGTTGGGGATTGTTTGTAGTTGTAGGTGTTATTGGACTTTCTTGGGATGTAGTTGGTGGGGGCTGGTTTGGTGGTGGTTGATTAGCAATTTTGGAAAACTATCTGAATTTTTTATTTTACTGGAAAATTTGTGTTTATTATATTATTCTTCAAAAAAAAGTTTCAAGAGAATAGTTGCTAGGGCAAAGCTGACTATTCCCTTTTTTATATATTTGCACATTGTCATGACGAGGGAGATTAATAATGTGAGGAAAATTATGAATAAAAGAAAAATATCTGTTCGACTGAAAATAGTTCGTATCATTTAGATAGATTATACGTATTCGTACCTGTAGATGGGGTCAAGGATTTGGGAGATTTGAAAATATATTTCAAATAGGGAACAGAAAATTTAAAAAATATTGCAAAAAAATTATAGAAATTATTATTAGAGATTCAAAAGTATCAAAGAAAAAGTATATCAAAAATTTAAGTAGGTTGAAAAATTTTGTGAAAAGGTTTAGAAGTTTTTGTTTTATGTGATCAACTGTAATGGAAAGAAGCATTTAAGAAATGATTCGTTCGTCGAATTTTTTTCAAAGTTTTGAGGCGAAACTCAAGTGTGGTCGGATTATTTATTGATTTTTTGACAAGTGGGTTGAGTTTTGTCAAAAATTGTTGAGGGCCATTTTTTTGGTGTTCGGGAGGTCTTCATAGTATTGTTTTCTTTTGTTTGATAAATGGGGGTATCTTTGGAATATTTGTACTTTAGGCCAAATGATCATGGGCCTTTCTTACTTTAGGCTAATTTGCCGTTTTTGGTTGGGGGACTTTTGAGGTCTGAATTAGGCAAAATATTGTTGATTTTTGCATAATCTGGTAGGGGAGGGTTATAATATTGAAGTAGTGTTTTTTTAGTTGTCAAGTTTTAGTAAGTTGCTTATTTTTGACCTGGAGGTTGTAAAATTATAGTTATAGATATGCCTGGAGATTAATTTCTATCGGCTAAATAAGTTTGTGTTAGAGATAAAAAGGTGACAATTTGAACGTTTACTATTGGCTAGAATTGATCGAGTTTATTTTCAGCTTGTTTTTACAAAAAAAATTTGAAGGTCTAAAGTGATCAAAAAGAATGTTTGCTGTAATCTTAATTATTAAAGTTGTTTCTAAAATTCAACTTTCTTTAATATTTTAGACTCTGGGATGAATGTTTTATAGCTTTTCCGTGGTTGAATTCTAAGACGTGATGATTCTCTATGTTCGAATTTGTGTTGTTGATCCTGTGGTAAAATTTATTCTGTTAGTTTTCTATTTTTTTTTCTTTTTGAGGTATTTTTGGTTCTGGTGTGTTTGATCTTTGAGGGTCAATGTTTTGCTGTTGAAATGTTTTTGTATTTTTTGTGGTATTAACGTTTTGATTTTGTTCTATTTGTGGGTTATTTTGAACGGTGTGTAAACCTGTGAAAGAATATAATTGAGTTATTTTGCGGAGTGCGTATTCTTTTGGGTAATAAGGTAATAAGTTGTTACGGTGTTGAACGATTTCTTTTTTATTTAAATCAGTAATCTTGTATGTTACTTCAGTTGGTTTATCAATTATTTGGTAGGGTTCTTTTCAAAGTGGTTGTAATTTTTTGGAGATTCCTTTTTGTGTATTAAATTTAGGTATTAAAACAATTGTTCCTTTTTTTAAGTCTGTGGCTGGCATGAAGCGTGAATTAATTTGGTTGTTTATATTTTGTCTTTGTAACAATTTCTGTGTCACTTTTCTACTTTTTGGTAGATTTCATTGTGTTTTTTATCTCTTTTTAAAATTCATTCGGTATGTGTACCGGAAGCTAATTTCAAAAAATGTGGATTATGAAAGTGATCTTCATCATGTGTGTGTAAGGGTGGGTTATAACAAATTGAATCTTTGTTTGGTTGACAATAACCTTGTGCGTATGAGCGTTTGCTGTAAACATGATTGGTTTTCGTGGCTTTTGATTAAAAACCATTTCGTATGGTGACATTCCTAAAGTTGTTGTGATTTGTGAATTATAGGATAATGGGAATAATTTTACATCTGTTGACCAGTCAGTTTATTGTGTATCATTTCCATTAATGATGCATCTAAGATATTCTTGTAGTGAACGATTCATACCTTCGACTAATCCATTTGTCCAAGGTGCATGAGATGTACGTGGTTTTTGTTTAATATTATACAGGTGGCATAATGTGATGATTTCGTTGTTAATGAATTCGGTTGCATTATCTGTGACTAGTACTTCTGGTAGTCCGAATTTAGCTATCCAATGTTCGTAAAGTGTTGTGTATGCGTAATAAGCATTACAATGTGGTACTGGGTTGAGTGCTATGTAGTGTGTAAACGCATTAACAATTACCATAATATAAGAATTTCCTTCGGAGGATGGTGAAATTGGTCCTTTTGTGTCGAATGAAATTCTATGATTGAAATATAGACTTTGTCCTTTTAAATCTTGTTTTGTTGCTATTTGCTTTTGATTGGGATAAGGTTTGTTTAATTGACATATCATGCAATCGTTGCATAGTACTTTAATCCAAATTGGTGCATTTGGGAAGTAAAAATTTTGTGTAAAATTTGAATAAGTCTTTTCTGATCCTGAGTTCCCTTTGTATTTTGTGTATGGGATATGTTAAATGCTATCAGCATCATGCTGAGGGGGAGACAGGGTAATTTAAAATCGGGTGTTTGATATTATAAAAAGTCTGTAATTTCATTAATAGTTGTAATATTAGTTTTTCTAAAGTATCTGAGGAGTGTTTTAATTCCTAATGTTGTTGTATCAGCTTTTGTTGGTTTCGTTTTACACTTGTGCCATGATTTGAGTTGTCGAATTACGGGATCAAGGTTTTGATATTTTTGTAATAACTGTAGTGTAATTTTTTCTATTGGTGGTAGAAAAATATTTTCAACTTCTAATTTTGATAAAGGAATTGTGTCGTGTGGGTCATGGAGATCGAACACTTGACTTATTGTGTATTTTGAATCATTTATTGATGGTCCTGATAAAATTATTTCGTCAGTTAAATTTTCTTTTTCTATCAATGGAAAGGTGTGTTTTTTGTGTGGTTGTTGTTTGATTGTTTTTTTGATGAGTATTATTTTTTTATCCAATGTGAATAAGGAATTGGTTTGAATGTGGATGTTCCTATTAGATCTACTTCATAGTGATTATTTTGAAAATCTAAACAGAGTGGGAAATGTTGTAAGTTATTTATTTGTGACTGATCTATATCAGTTTTTACTGCTTATTTGCCTTCTAATCTTGGTGATGTTTCATTTTTTGCATGATAGAATTTAGTATTTTGTGGTATTTCAACTGTAGTTTTTCGTGTAAGTAGTTCAAGTGGTGTAATTCTACTTAATGTATCTGGTTGTGCAAGATTTTTTCCTGCCGTCCAAACTATATGTAACTTGGGAATTTCATTAAAATTAATTGAAATCTGTAAACTCTATGGTTTGGGTTTGATTTCTGTGTAAAAAGAAATATTATAGGTTTATGATCTGTAAATAGAACTGTTGGATGTTTTGATCCAAGTATTAGAAATTCATATTCGGTAATTCATATTCATAATATTTGTGTATATTATAGCTGTGCATTCTCTCATGAGAGTAGAGAGTCGTAGTTCAGCTTGTGTAATTAAAAAAGAATTTGCTGATATAAAATTCATTTTGTTTGTTCCACTGTGTGATTGTAGCAATGCTGCGCCGATGCCAAAACTTGAAGCATCGCAAATTGCGTAAAATGGTTGATTTGGATCTGGGATTGTGTTTGATATTCATTCTCTTAACAATTTTTTAATTTCTTCGAATCTTGTTTGATGTTCGGTAGTTTATTCGAAGTTATTTTGCTGTCTAAGGATGTTATAGAAAGGTCTTAAGTATAATTGCATTTTGTATACATATTTACTTAAGAAATTTAACATTCCAAGGAATTCTTGGATTTTCTTTTTATTTGTGGGTGGTTGAAATTTCTGAATTGCCTGTATCCGTGATTTCAATGGAGTTATAGTGTTTCTTTTGATAATGTGGCCAAGAAATTTAACGCGTGTTAGGAAAAAATGTGAATTGTCTGGGGCTGCTTTCATGTTTTCATTTTTGAGTATTTGATGATATTGTTCTAAAATTATAAACA
This sequence comes from Symsagittifera roscoffensis, assembly GCF_963678635.1. Lineage (NCBI taxonomy): Eukaryota > Metazoa > Xenacoelomorpha > Acoela > Convolutidae > Symsagittifera > Symsagittifera roscoffensis. The sequence continues at coordinate 21,519,922 of NC_087064.1, forward strand.
TTTCGTCTTTCGTTTGTGACTGCATGAAAACATCATCTAAGTTTGTGGTTGCATGTTTTTTGAGTATAAGTGGTTTAAAAATTTTACTCATAAAAGCTGAAAAAGCTGCTGGTCCTATGGAAGTTCCATAGAATAATCTATTGAACTCGTATTGTTGATTTCCAATAACGAATTGTGTTAATCGTCGTGATTGTTCATCTAGTGGCATTTGATTGTATGCATTATTCATATCTGCGGTTGTGAAATGTTTACCATTTATTTTTGTTAGAATTACTTGAATAGGTTCAATGGGCAATTACATTTAGATTCATCAATTAGTGAATTGAGGTATCTAGCATCTAGAACGATTTTTAGTGATTCTCCTTTAGCTAAGATGATAACTGGGTTGATAAAGGTGTTACCTTTTGGTTGTTCTTCTTTGTTTACTGGTGATACAATTTCATATTGTTCTAAAATGTCAAGTAGTCTGTTTACTTTGTCTTGTAAATGTATCGGTACTTTACTTGCTCTTTGCTTTTTGAAAACTGCGTCAGGTTTTAAAGGTAAATGTAGTGGTGAACTAATTTTTCCAACATCGAATTTTGATGTTGCATAAACTATTGGAAATTTTAATAATAGTTCGGCTAATTTATCGAATTCTTTTTGTGTTATTTGAGAATGTTGAAAATTAAACATTGTTAGAAACTTTTGTTTTTCGTTCTTATAATGTGATATTTTAAACGTTGGTTTAAAACATGGTGTTTTTGTGAAATAGTCAGTGTTTTTTTTTATTGCTTATTATGTTGTTTATTGATAACTCTTCATCAAGAATTGTGGATTGACATATATCTATTAATTGTACTCGATATTATTGACTCGATATGCTACTTCATTTGTGGGTGAAGTTGTAGCATTGGTTTCGCAGTATCCTAAGAGTCCTGAGGGTAGTGTTATCTGGTATGGTGAATTGTTATGTACGTGTAATGAATTAATATCTGAATTTGAATGTTTCATATATTTTATGGATGAAATTGTGATTCGGAAAAATTTATGGATGGATTCAAATTCAAGGTTTGACATAAGGAGATGTTTTTGTTTTGGTCTTTATCGTACTGGTGGACTTGTTTGATTGAAAAGTTGTGTACATTTCCTGAAAGTGTTTTCAGGTAATTTCGTTCCTGATTGTAAATAGGATAAAATTTGGAGAAAAATCGTGGTTGTTTTTTTAATCTTTGAAAGAATGTTAAGAATGTATTTTTGGGTTTGTGTATTTATCTTTTATATGAAGTTTGCTTTTTAAAATGTTTATTGTGGGAATATACTTAGTTATAAATCGTATGCCAATGATATTGTGTTTGATGTCTGTAATGTGAAATGTTTGTTTAAATGGTTTATTTATTATTTTATTCTGTTATATAGTTCTAGTGAGAACAAGGAAAAGTTGGATTTTTCCGTAATTTTTATAGGTGTTAGGATTGGGTGTAACGATTTGATTTCATTCCAAGTAGGGATGTTAATAATATTTGATTCTGCTCCTGAATCAATTAAAAAATCTATTTCAAGATCGGGTGGTTGAAATACTTTACTTTTTGGGTTTTCTAAGAGAAATGGGATTGTCCAAAGTTTTTCTCTTGGCTGTTCTTTTTGTATATTTTGGTAAATGTGATTTGTTTTTGGGCGTTGTTTTTCGTTATGGACTACTGTATTTATTTCATTTACATTTTGTTCAACTGATACATCGTTTCTTATGGGTCTAGTATAGTAGTCTTGAAGAAGTTCAGATTGATTTTCGTAAATGTGCGAACTAAAGGTTTGTTCGTATACAATGGGTTCGTAGTCGTTTTCGACTGTGATCATATTAACTGAGATAGCGTTATTTGTATCACTTTCGCTGTCTGTTGATTCACAATTAATGTGGTTTAATTTCAATTCGGTACTTTCTGTGTTGTCAATACCAGGGGGATCTGAAGTTGTTTCTTCAGTTGCTTGTGCCTGATTAATTTGTCGCTGATGTTTCGGTTTGTTAATTCTGTATTTTTGTTGGGAATCAGGGTAACGATTGTTGTTTCTATAAGGGGATTGAGAATAATTTCTTTGATTGTTATAATTGGGATTTCTATTTTGTGAGTTGTTTCGTGACCTATTATAGTAATTGCTATTGTTTCTTGATAATTAGATCTGTTGTAGGAATTGTTTTTTGATCTATTGTTTTGGTAACGTTAATTTTTGTTGTTTGAATAACTTCTATTTCTGTTATTTGAGTAGTTTCTATTTCTATTGTATAATGAATTACGTGATCTATCGTTTGAATAGTATCAATTCTCAGAATTTGAATGAGAACTGGTATCAAAAAATTCTGTTCTGTTTGAGTTTGATCGTGAATAGTTGTTTCTATACAGGTTATTTTGGTTATATGATCGACTATATCTATTTTGTGAGAAATTTCGTGAATTTCGTTGTTCTGGTGATCTACCTCTATAACTAGAGTTATAGGGTGATTGGTTTCTTGAGTAATTTGAATTATTTGGGAGTGGTTTACCACAGCTGTTATTACTATGTATATTTTTGTTTGGTAATTTTTGATCCTTTTTCATGTATTGATAGAATGATTTATTTGGTTCTTTGTACTTTTGCGGTTTATTTTGTCTACCGTCGGCAATGCTGTGTCCGTATCTTTGGCAATAATTTCAGTAATTTTTTCAGTTAGGTCTACGTCTGAATCATGTATGTTGTTTACATGCGTAGTATTTGTTTCGATTCTATTAACGTATTGTAGTTTGAGATTTTCTGTTTCTTCAAGTTTCATTGTGATTTCTGCTTGTTCTAATTTGTCAACTAGTTTCCTAAAATCTAAATCTGGTTCTCAAATTGATGAGGGATGTGATGCTCTCTTTTTAATAGCTATTTTTCTTAATTGGGGTGTTAGAGTCATCATTAAAATTTCTGTCAATTTCGTGTTTTTATAATCATGAGTGTTCAGTGAATATGCTTTCCGAACTAGTGTTTCGATTCTAACTGCCAATTGTTTAATTGTTTCAATTGGTAGTCTACGAATTTCGTTACATAAAACTCTTTGATGTTGTTTATTTCTTTCAGAATCAAATATTTTTGAAAATTCTTGTGTAATTCATTTCCAATCTGTTTTTATGTCTATTGGTAAAATCAAGTGTTGTTTGGATTAACGCTGTGCGAATCCAATTTTGATGGAGTGGTGTAATATTTGGTTCAGGTCCGATATTTAAAATTAAATTTGCTGTGACTGCGTTTAAATAGCCTTCTACAGAATATTCAGGGTCTGTGCCTGTAAATACCATCAGTCGTTTATTTGATGTTATTGATGATCCACTCATGAGGTTTCGCTTCATAGTCATCTGTAGTGATTCTGCGGCATTTTTATCATTTGTGAAAAACTTGTCAGTTGGTTTTTTGTTATTTCATGTTGTTGCAAATAATATGGTAGTGGTATTTCATTTTGCATTTGAGTTGGTTGATAATAGTCAGTATTTGCTGGGTTTTGTGAGTAAAAATTATTATTTTGAAATGCGTGATTTGGTCTAGGTTGTCGCATATGTTGTTCCCGTGTATATGGTTCAAAAATATCTGGTTGATTTACGCGATAAGAGTGGAGTCTTTGGTTTTGAAAATTTTATTGATGGTTTTGGTCCTGAAAAATGTCATCAGCTGATGATAGACAATTAGGTGTATAGTAAGGTGTTTTTTGTTTATTTTTGGTATGGTTGTTTATTTTTATTCTGTTAAAAAAATGGATAGGTTTCACTTGGGTCTGTTGGATTTCGTGGGTTATCATTAAAATTTACGGAATTTGATGTTTGTGAAAATGAACGATTATGCGGGTTTGTACGAGGAGGTTTAGATGTTTGTGATCTATTTACGTAGTTATAATTGTGTTCTGCAAATTTACTTGTGGTGAATATTCTTTGTTTTTGTGGTGGTTTCTTCATTGGTCTACATGTTTGGTAATCCATATGTGAATATTTTGGAGCAATCGAGGGTTTAACCGTAGATTGTAATGTTACTTGAGGTAATATTGAAGTCTTTGGTTTTGGCGTTGAAAGGTTTGGATGTATTGGTGAAATACTTTGCTGTGTAGTTGTTACAATTGTTTCAACTATTTCTTCATTTATAAAATGTGATGGTGTTTGAATATCTTGTTGTGTAAGATTTCTAGTTCCATTTAAGTTTTTTTGTTGTACAATTGTTGAATTTAAACTATTATTTTGTCTTCTATCGGGTAAAAATGAATTATAGTTGAAAGGTGTTGCATCTATTGTAAGTGGAAATACCTTTACATAGTCTTTGTGAATACAAATTGTTCTGATTGCTTGACTTGAGATGTCATTGGTACTTTGGGGTCTGATATTTTTTCTTGCTTGTGCATTTAAATCAGTATTATGTGCGAAATAATCAATTATGAGCCATGCTAAGGTTTTTTGTAAATCATGTTTGAAATTTGGTGAAACTTCATTGTTCGAAAAAATTTTCGCGAACTGTGTTTAAAAATCCTGAGAATGCGGAAATTTCATATCTGACATTTGTGTGTCTTGATGTTTGAACCGGTGATGTGCTTTCAGTTCCTATATTTGCTAGTATAGATACAAAACTATATATTAGTGAAAAACATCGTTGGTGAAAATTGAGTTTGCTCTTTGTGAATTTTGGTGTTGTATATTTTTAATGTATTCTGTGAATACTTTTGAAAATTCTATGTCGACAACGTCTGTTTGAATAACATGTTTGCTATGACATCTACTTTCTGTGCTGAGTTCTATGGTGTAGATTCCATATGGTTGTGTTCGGTTACATATTCCTTTTAAATAATGATCGATAATTTGTCTTTTGATTCTGCTTTACATGGGCTAATTCCTTGTTCGAAAACATTTGCAATTAAGTTCGTACAAAATTGTCTTTGTCCTCTATCTTCAGTGAGTGAATATATAATAAAAGGGAAACAGAGTTTTCGTCTGGACTGTCATCACTTGGACTTTGGCTCATTTCTTCGTTTTATAACCGTCAGTGCGTAATGTTCAATGTGTCTGATTGGTTGATTCCAATTGTATATACGCACTGGTTTATTTTTGTATATCTTTTTTATTCTTCTTTTTCCTTGTTTTGATGAATGTGATGTGGCCTCTGAATCGGAAAAATATAATTGCTTGTGAACTCGGTAGTTTCTATTTATTGTGTCTTTGAGTTTGCAAAGTGCATCTAAATTGCTGACTGCTGATTCAGAGACTGCGTTTCTACGCTTTGAAAATTTTTTTCGTGTAATTTGTCTTTTTTTATTTAAATTTTTCTTTTTATTGATTGACGTTTTGTGCAAATATATCTGATTGTTTGTTTGTGCGGTGTAATTACAAGATCGTATGCTTCGTTATTTATTTCACAATTGTGTAGTACGATTGTTTGTTTATTTCCTAATTTGTTCAGTGACATAAGGTTTAGGATGAAGGGTGCAAGATTGTTATTAGTGATTTTAATATCCTAGACTGTTAGTCCTTACGATTTATGGTTAGCCTAACTTGGGTCTTTTAAGTAGGGTTGGAGAGAAAAGTAAATATCGATTCCGAAGAATGATTGTTACTTTCTTGTGGCTATTCTAAGTTAAGGTGTTAACTTACTTAATCTTACTTAGGGGTAGTGATTGTGTTCAAGGGTGGGAGAATAGTAAATCGATCCACAAGGTTCAGGTATAATTAGAACACAGGTAGTTCGTTAGATACTATTTTAATACTTGCTAAGATTTAAGATTTAGCCTGGGTCAGGTAAGAGGGGGGATTAAGTGAAGGATGAAATAACCGAAGTTCTTCACTTTTTAGCTTAATTTGAATGGTTAGTGTGACTGAAAAACTTCTATTAGTCCTGGGTCTTTGAAAGGGTTGGGTAGTGAATCGACGTTTGAGTTCGTTAGAAACTTTGTTTATTGGTTGGGGGAGAACAAAAGTGTTCTATTTGATCCAAAGATAGGCCTTCATGATCAGGTTATAATTTTTTATGGTATAAAATGGATTTAAATTAATTATTTAATGGAGATCCAAGGAAAGCCTTGATGATCTAGTTTTAAGATTGAACAAGTTGAAATGAAATAGAGGTAAAAATATGGATAAGCCTTTAAGTTTATCTGATAGAAAAAATTAGTATTTGATGATATTAATGGTTTAATGATTGCTGTTATGTTTAGGTGATGAAGCTGGGGATGCCAGGATGATTTATATATACTAACAATTTATGATCATGTCAACTAATTTTTATTTTTTATTCTCAATAATATATTTTTCAGATATCCTTTTTAAAACTTTACTGCAGATTTAAAGGAAACGATTTGAGGTGTTTTTATAAATCGTTACGTTATTGTACAATAGTAAATAGAATTTAGCGCCTGTAATAATCATTGAAGATTTTTCTTCAAGTTTTTTATGTTTGCAAATGAAATCTAAATTCCTCGCTAGTAAAATTCTAAATATAAAAGTTTGGTCCGGCTTTTGCCGTACGACCATGAAACTTAATGGTAAGTTTCTTCGTAGTCGTAGATCGTCTCTTGTCCGAGTCCTTCTTCCAATGCCTGGTAGTTCTAGTATTGTGCGGAATAGCGGTTCTGATCTTTTGAGCCGTAGAGACATTTCAACTAGATTATTATCATGTAACACTTTTGAAAAAGTTTTTGTCTAACTCTAACCTATCTGTTAGTTCTAAGCTAATTTGTTTTTTAAGGTCTTGATTGAGACTTATGGTCGCACCAGATGAGTTAGGTTCGAGGTGTAATTCATAGAGTAATTTCGGATAGGGTACACCGTCTGCTCGTCACGCTATCTTATTTTCGGCCGGATAGATTCGTGCAACTTCTTAGTCTAATACCGATCCTAATCTTACTCTTATATCTACTAGTCTCAGGGTGTTTAACTAGTCTCTGCTAGGCTCAATAGATCTAGAGTATACTGGCTTTTTGCGATTGCTAAAGTTCTCTTGGAGAGGTAACTAATTTCTAAGTTAAATTCAAATCTCTCTGGTGCTAAATTTACAAGTAATTTCAGCACTTACAAATAAGTGGTTTGTTAGTTAGATGGATCGTGATTGGTTAATATTAAATATTTTATAGAGATAAAATATCCAATTTCCAACCAATAAAAAAATATAGTTTATGTCTGGTTCCACGAGGACCAATAAGGTTAATTTTTTATTGAGGAGCGGAATTAGTTGTCTACCAGGTTTCGCGCAATTTCGTCCTTATAAGAATAAAACGATGGGTTTGATCCTGTTTTACCAACACAGTACCCGTCTTATGACATAATTTTTTCGCAAAGCATTGAGTCCGCGCTAACAAAAATAAAGTGAAGAGGAAAACCGGAACCGTGGGCAATTACGAAAAAATCAACTCTGCAGATTTGGTCTCATTTATCAAACAAACAAAATTCACCGCCGACTTTTCTATTCAACGCAATAGAATCATCCAAAAAATTTTCATGCAAAACAAAACGACAGGAGCAAAAATTCAAATAAAAAATTTAACAAGAGGCAGAGAAAACGAGAGAAACAGGCAAGAATTTTTCGCGGACTTCAGCCGCAGAGTAACAAAAATCACCCGTTCTTATAAAGCGCGATAAAGAGGGCGATGCGGCTACTCGGGTTGGGGCTTATCTTGGGGCGGAGTAACATTCTAGTTGCGCTTAAAAAGTTGTCAGAAAAAATAGTATAGTTTTCCACAGCGTTGTGCCGTTTTTTAATCAAATCCTTGTCCCATATTGAAACTTACGCTTTGGGTTCTTAGCATTAGTGATCACGGTGTTTTAAAATTCCCTGGATAATTATTAACAGAGACAGTTCAGCCACAGGCAATTTAATTAATTCAATTCCAGCCAAAAAACTCAGACTATTCCGCCAAAGACAACTCGGTCAAATTACATAAGAAAGATCAAATCAAATAAGAAATATATAATAATTTTGATAAAAAATATATGAGTGGGTATGTTTTCACCACAGTATAAAAAACCTAAGATACATCAGAATTTTCGAAAACCAAAAGAAATTTGCTATTTTTAAAACTTTAAGACATTTGTACACTTAAAATACAAAGTCTTTAACTTTTAAAAATACAAAGTTTTTAACCAACTTCTTTCGATTGGGCGCTTCGCAAACACGAGTTTATAAAACCTGCCATTTTTGCCACCAATTTAACGAACTGCAAGGCTGTCCGCTATACTTTTGAAGTTCAGCTGAGGAAGACTTTTTTAGAGTCTTCAAAAACGAACATTAAATCACGAATGGGCTTGGAACTTTAACAAACCAAAAATTCATCATTTTAAACAATTGGCCAAACAACTTGGCCTAGTAAGATGAAACTCAGATTAAGTTTTTGAAAGCAGCAGCGTTTTTTATAGCGTTGCAACGGTGGCTTCAAAACCACTTACAACTTTTTGTTCTCAATTACTTTAAGCAGCAAAAAAGGTTTCCAACGTTGTCTTGAGTCTTGATGGTAAACAAAGCGTACACCGGAGATACTAAATACTTTTAAAGCACACCATCTGTGGTATCAACAATAGATTTTTTTTATTAGCACAGTTCTTCCTGTCGCAAGTTTGTTTTAGGGCGGTGCCCACGTAGGCTTCAAAATCACTTGTAGTATTTTTGTTTTCATTTGCTCTAAGCAGCCAAAAAATTTTTTAAGGGTGTCTTCAGTCTTCTTGGGCAAAAAAGCGTACACCAAAGACACAAAAGTTTTTTTGATCACATCATGTTTAGAAAAAAAAACAAAAGATTTGGTTTTTTGTTACCAGCAAAGTTTTTCTTATGAAATTTTTCTCGAAGCGATAGAGTCATCCCTGGTAAAAATTAAAGAAAAACAGGACCACGAAACCACAGAAGTGCATGAAAAAAAATTCAACAAGAAACGCAGCTTTTTGGGTCTCATTATTGAATTGAACGAACAGCTCAAACTCGACAATTTTACTCATTTGAATAGAAAAGTTGATCATCCAAAAACATACAGCATCAAAAAATTAGCTTAGAGCAATGTCAGAACAAGAGGCAGAGAGAAAAGCAAGATTTTTGCTATGGAGCAGAGCAGCAGAGTACGTTACTAACGAGCGCGATTTTAACAGTAATGCTAGGGATGGGGACATAACTTGGGCTGAGTAAAATTATCCATTTGCATCTTTGTAGCTTGTCAAAAAAATAGTGTGTTAATACATGGGGTCACACCATTTTTAACTGAACTGTTCTCCGATATAACGATTTTTTTCTGCGACTGTTATTCTATCTTAATTGATCACGGTTTTTTGAGCGTTTGCTCATTCTCCGAAACAGTCAGGTAAGCCAGAAAAAAATCCGATTTATTAGCCAAAAACTGTTCTGCCCAATAAGAATAGGAAGACAAAATCAATTTTTTAAAAAAATTTCCAAATCCAAGGGAAGTTTTTAATTAACCCAAACAAAACTTCGAAATATCCATGAACAAAGTTCGAAGCTTCGAAACTATTTGCTGGCCGTAAAGATATAAGATTTGTGCATTCTTGAAATACAAAGATTTGAATAGATCGGTGTGTTCACGATTGGATTTCAAGGAATGAGTATGAGAAATATAACAAAGAAGAAATTCATATCCAGTTTGACTTTCCTATATCAACAACTGTTTTAAAATAATTGCAATTTGATAAGTTTTCGAACGAAATTTTGAGATTAATGTTAAAACGAATCCAGTGATTGGGCGTGGATTTTCAGGAGTCTTTTGAGGACTAATAAGGTAATTTTTTTGATCGATGAGCAGAATTAGTTCTCTCGGGCTTTGCAATTGGTCCTTATTTGAACGAAAAATTGGATTTACTACATTTTTTACCAGCACAGTTCGTCCTATTGCATCACTTTTTTGCAAAGAATTGAACCCTCACTAATAAAAAATCCGGAACCCTGAGCAATATATGGCAAGTACAAAAAAAAAACCACAGTAGCAGATTTGACCTCCTTTATAAAAAAAAACTCACTCTGAATTTTTCATTCGACTGAAGTGAAGAGTTTCATGCAAAAAAAAATTGTACACCAGAGATACAAATGTGTGTTAGATCACACCAGGTATGGTTTACGCAATATACTTTATTTTTTGTTACTGGTACAGGTGTTTTTTTTTGAATTGTTTTTTTTTCTACAAATGATTGGTGAAAATTCATAGAAAACACGATCCCGAAATCACAGTTGTGTATGAAAATAAGAATTAAACAAATCAACATAGCTGTTTTGGTTCCATTATTAATTAAGCAGCTCACGCCCGACATTTTTACTGATTTCAAAAGAAAAGCTGATTACCCAAAAAAAAGACAGCACCAAGATTCTTTTCCAGTTTTACGATTTCCTTCTCTGCGCCTGCTATTTTACCATTAGTTGATCACGCTTTTTTGAGTATTCGATCGATTTCAAGTAGAGTCAATCAAGCCAAAAAAACTTGTGCTAAATCAGCCAAAAACTGTTCTGCCGATTTAGATTAAGGTGACCAAATCAAATTTTCTAAACTCTTCCAATTTTATTAGGAAGAATTTTTTATCTGAGTCAAGCAAAAGTTTTGAAATATCACTGACGAGTATCAAAGCTCAAAGTTTTTTTTGCTAAAATTCTACAATTCGTGATCACTTGAAATACGAAAAATATAATATATTTCAATGTGTTCTCGATTGGACGATTTGTCGGCACGAACTTATTGTTCCGACTTTCGATACGAAAGTAACGGAATAATTGTGCTCGGGTGGGTTTTTTTTTCTTCAGACAAATTTCGACTTTTTAACTAGCCATTTTTGACGGAATTTTTTTAATATCATTCGAAAGGTATTGTTGTTCTGAGCTCAAATTTGAAAAGATATTTCACCTGTGATCATTTTTCGTAAAGTTACGGGGGTTTAATGATTGCCACTTTGGCAATTTTGGGACAATTAACGCGCGATATATTTCGCGCTATTAACGCGCAAGCGGAGAGTTAATCCGCCTTTGAAATCGTTCCAAATTGGTTGAAAGAAGCTTATTTGCCATAATTTATTTGTTACAAAGAGCGAAATCTATCCTTTTGTAGTTAATATGGCGTGTGGATGGATGATTTTCAAAAAAAAAATTCAGATTTTAGAAAAAAAATTTCATTTTGTTTTATTTCATTTAATTTTTTAAATGTTATAACTGCTCAATAAACATTAAAAGGCGGTCGGAACATTCAGGGCTTCGCCCTGATACGAGCAGTCTTGTTTTTTCTTTGCATTACTTTTGGCAAAAATGTCTCAATGGGACTATTTCACAAGACTATTTCACAAGACTATTTCTAGAACAATTATCACTTCGGTCGATGGGACTGTTTTTTGGACTATTTTTCGGACTATTTTTGGGACTGTTTTGTATGGGACTGTTTTTTTTGTACTTTGCTATGTTTTTTCGGACTGTTTTGTATTGGACTGTTTTGTATGGGACTGTTTTGTACAGACACGATTTATTCAATCTTAAAATACCAACTAAGTGGCGTTAAATTCATTACTGGTTTCTAGTTGGGCAAGGATTTTATGGCATTTAGTTTCTTTTTTATAGAATTTGTTGTTCAGTTCTTTAACCAACAACAAAAAAGTCTTATAATTTGCTGTTTTTAAAAAATGATATAGAGTATGTCAATTCTTGCGCGTTCGTCTGTGATATCCTTATCTATATTTCCGCTATGTATAGATCGGAACCTTTTTTGGTTCAACCGGGTCAAAGAATGGTCTCCTTCTTTTTTTCTTCGTCTTTTTCTCACTTGTTATGTTTTTTGAGCTCAAAAACTTTTTTTATTCGTAAGTGAAGGTTCACTTCCATTGTTGGATTTTCCTCTGAATCGCGGCTGATTTGTACAAAGATTGAGTCTACTAGCAGAACTGTTGGTGATATGGTTTCAGCTGTTTTAACAGTCTCCATTATCAAAATTGGTATTCTCACGAGAGAGAACCGTCTGGTTAAATAAAAAAAGAGGATTTTTTTTGGGTTGTGACTGGCTTGGCTCAACTGTCTTCATTACTAGAACAAAATTTTTTTGTCTATTAAATTTAACGACAAAATTAAGATAATTTGTATCAATGCGTCATGCAAATTTACATGGCCTTAAGAACCTGAAACCTAAAAATCCAGTGGCCTTTGTTTTTTAGAGAACTATTATTCTCATGCTACTTGATTCTTCTTGCTTTTGTACTTATTCTTGACTTCCAGCTCTATACCACATTGTAGATGTCTTAGACTAACATATCGCCAAAACTGTTTTGTGAAACATAGCTGCTAAAAAATTTAAGCTAGTAAAAAACAATTAATTCAAACAATCGAAACCTTTCCAGGGTTTATTTTGCGTTACCTCATCAAGAAACTTTGCTCATTGCTCTTGAGGCAAAGAACGTCATTAAATTATCGAATACAATCGCTATTTATCTTTCAATTGCTAAATTTCCACGCGAACACAACCCAGGTTTGCTTTTTCACTTAGACATTCCTGACAGTTGTTAAGAGTTTCTGATGCTCCTTAGACGGTTGTTGTTCAATTCGCGCAGAATAATTCGACCGACTCTCAAAAAAAATGCAAAAAATGGCAAATTTTTTGTTGCAATTATCAGTTAGCAAGAAAACAAGAAGCAGAAGTCCGTGTAAATAAAAAAAGCTCGTTAAAACGGAATTAGTAGCTGGCTGTCATCTGTAAAATTTTTGTTATGAGCCATGAAACAACAAAAAATTTCAAACCAATTTTTCTGAAGCTGAAACGACGGAATTGGACGCGTGGCTAAAATAATCCGAAAAAAGCTACGCTTCAAAGTACAAACTTTCTCTGAGTCACCCAATTTGTGCGGGCTAATATACAATATAACCTGTTGTCCCTTCCGGTCTCTTTAATGTAGCAATAAAATTCCTACAGATGTGATTCCAAAAAAAAGGAAAATTTTTGAGAGAAAATGTCGAGAGAAAACTGGTCTGTACCTTTCCGTAGTTTTAAAATTTAATTTTAAAACATATTGAAAAAAGGAGTTTCAACCTGAAGAAAGACTTCCCGAGCCAAGGCGAACTTCAAAATGTTTCATGTGCCCGTTGAGATAATTATTCGATTGAAACGTTCATGTGCCCGTTGAGATAATTATTCGATTGAAACTTTGAAAACACTCCAATTTTTGAAAAAAAAATTGCAGGTAAAGTCCCTCTTTGATTAGAGCTCAAGTAAATTGCTTTCACAGGATAGAACAGCTTGTTCAAAAGAACAGCAAAAAATTCGAAATTGTCTAATGGAAAAAAACCCGAGCATAAACGTTTCGCCACTTTCTTTGAAAGTATGAACAAACAAAACAAATACTATCATAATTGAAGCTAGAATTTTCAACTAATAAAAACAATTTTGCTGCGCTAGAAGCGTGGTCGAATAGATGAACAAAAAACTCAGTTAGGTTATGGATGAATCCAGTTTTCAAGTAAAGACAAAAATGTTGCTGCGCACAATTATGGTTGAATAAGATGAAAATAAAAATCGGTGAAGCTGGGCGCCTATTATATAATGGTCAAAAAGTAAAGTTTTCTCCTTTTCACAAGTTTTTAATATTATCTGTTTGCCTTAAATTGCTTTAAAACTGATAATCATTTTAAAAAATCTGATTTTTATTCTGATGATTATTAGTAATGCGCATACTGTCATTGATTGCTTAAAGTTTCATTGAGTGTAGATTCATATAGATTCATGTAGATTATAATTTCATTCAGTTTTGTAATAGTCATAATTAGCCTAAATTTCAATTATCTTTCAATTGAGTTTTGAAACCCATCATAGTTCTGCAGAAACCGAGTGTTCTAAAGAGTTCTTCGAAAAAAAAATTAAAAATCTTTGCTATTTTTTTCTTCAAGATTTGAACTTTCTTGAAAAAGCTTTGATATTTTCCAAAATTCTTTGGCAAGGACTTGCCAAAACTTTTTTTGAACACTAACCAAATTTCTTCAAGATTTTTCATAGATAGCAAAGAATGATGGACTTGGGAACCAACTCTGTGCAAACAGTCCCAAGCAAAACAGTCCGATACAAAACAGTCCGAAAAATTGTGAACACGGCAAGCAAAACAGTCCTAAGCAAAACATTGCTTGTGATCACCGCAGTCGTGTCAACGTGTTGCGAGTTTTTAACAGAGGGTTCGACTCTATACAAAAATCAGAGGCGGACAACCGGCTAGCAGTTTATAACGATTTAAAATTTAAACAGATTGTTTTGCCTTGAACTAATTTGCTCATTTTCACAAATTTTTGGATTGTTTTGTATAGGACTGTTTTGTATGGGAGTTTTGCTTATATGCAACGTTAAACCTATTGGTGGTTAAAATTACAAGATATCCTAGTTTGAAGGGTGATCGAAAAAGCTGAGGTTAATCCCAAAACGAGGTTAATTGCTCATTATCTTATGCTCGGTGTATATACTAAAGTTGCAAAAGGAAAAAGTTTTGTCTAGACCAGATCATCCTTATTTACATCCTATATACACATTGAAGCAAATGTTTAAATTGAAAAACCGTTGTTTTTAGTGACAGTTTTGTAGAAAGGTCAAAAACAAAACATTTTTTCCTTCTGTTTTCTGAATTGAATAACGAAGTTCATGTGGCGGACTTTTTTCCTTTTTGTTCCGACTTTCGATACGAAAGTAACGGAATACTTGTGCTCGGGGTGGGTTTTTTTTCTTCGGACAAATTTCGACTTTTTAACTAGCCATTTTTGACGGAATTTTTTTATATCATTCGAAAAGTATTGTTGTCCTGAGCTCAAATTTGAAAAGATATTTCACCTGCAATCATTTTTCGTAAAGTTATGGGGGTTTAAAGATTGCCATTTTTGCCAATTTGGGACAATTAACGCGCGATATATTTCGCGCTATTAACGCGTAAGCGGAGAGTTAATCCGTCTTGGAAATCGTTCCAAATTGGTTTAACGAAGCTTATTTGCCATAATTGATTTGTTACAAGTAGCGAAATCTATCCTTTAGTATTTTATATGGCGTGTGGGGGATGATTTTTATTTTAAAAATTTCAAATTTTTGAAAAAAAAATTTCATTTTGTTTTATTATTTTTAATTTTTTAATTATATTACTACTCCATAAACCTTAATGGGCAGTCGGAACATTCAGGGCTTCGCACTGATACGAGCAGTCTTGTTTCCTTTTCTTCTCACTTGTCCACATGCTAATTTTTCAAGAGTTTCCAATTCTTTTATTTTCTAAAAAAAAGTTGATTAATTAGGCCATGACCAACCTAACTGATAATCACTTTTCACTTCGTAAAACCACCCGCAACAAAAATAAATTGACGCTTGTTCTGGTTAATCTTTTTCAATAAAAAAGTGGAATGGCATCCTACATTCCAATTTGGAACCTGATCTAAACTATATTTTATGATTGGATAAATTAAATGTTTTACCAATGTAAAGTATTTAATATTAACCAATCATGATCCATCTAACTAACAACCCACTTATTTGTAAGTGCTGAAGTTACTTGTAATTTCAGCACCAGAGAGATTTGAATTTAACTTAGAAATTAGTTGGACTCTCCCGAGCACTTCAGCAGCCGCAATAAACCAGTATACCCTAGATCTATTGAGCCTAGCAGAGACTAGTTAAACAACCTGAGACTAGATAGTATAAGAGTAAGATTAGGATCGGTATTAGACTAAGAAGTTGCACGAATCTATCCGGCCGAAAATAAGATAGCGTGACGAGCAGACGGTGTACCCTATCCGAAATTACTCTATGAGTTACACTCCAGTCCTAACTCATCTGGTGCGACCATAAGTCTCGAACAAGACCTTATTAGATTAGAATTAACCAAAATTAGATTAGAAATTAGACAAAAACATTTACAAAATGTTATACGACAATAATTTAATTGAAATGTCTCTCCGACTCAATAGATCCGAGCCAATATTCCGAACCATAATAGAACTACCCGGAATTGGAAGAAGACATCGAACCAAAGACGACATACGACAAAGTAGAAACTTGCCGTATAGTTACATGATAGTTCGGCAAAAGCCAGAACAAACTTTTATATTTCGAATACTACTTGCAATGAATTTAGATTTCCATTTGCAAACATAAAACCTTGAAGTAAATCTTCAAAATCATTTCAGGCGCTAAACAAAATTAATATTATACAATAACGATTGATAAAAAGATCTAAGATCGTTTTCCTAAAATTCTGCAGTATTATACAAAACATGTTTGAAAAATATTTATTGGAAAATAAAAATAAAAATTAGTAGCATGACAATAAATGGTTAGTAATCATAAATCATCCTGTTGTTCCAGCTTCATCACCTAAAACATAACAGCAATCATCAACTCACTAATATCATAAAATACTAAATCTTTCCTTTACACAAATTTAAAACCTCATTAAAACTTAAAGTCACTTAATTTTAAAACCAGATCATCAAGGCTTATCCTTGGATCTTAAATCATTTTCTACTTCATTACATTTTAAATTTGATCATCAAGGCTTATCCTTGGATCAAACAGAACAACTTTGTTCTCCCCCACCCACTTAATTAGTGTCTAACGACCTCAAACGTCGATTCACTACCCAACCCTTTCTAAAGACCCAAGACTAATAGAAATTTTTAAACAAAACTAATCATTCAAATTAGGATAAACAGTGAAGAACTTCGGTTATTCATCCTTCACTTGATCCCCCCTCTTACCAGACCCAGGATAAATCTTAGACTTAGTAAGTTTAAAATAGTATCTAACGAACTACTCGCGTTCTAATTATACCTGAACCTTGTGGATCGATTTACTATTCTCCAACCCTTGAACACAATCACTACCCCTAAGTAAGATTAAGTAAGTTAACACCTTAGCTTATACTAGTCACGAGAAAGTAAAAATCATTCTTCGGAATCGATATACTTTTCTCTCCAACCCTAAACAAATAGACCCAGGTTAAGCTAACCAAAAAATCGTAAGAACTAACAGTTTAGGAAAATAGAAATCATTTAACAACCTTTTGCACCCGTCATCCTAAACCTTATGTCATTTAAAAACCTAGGGAATAAACAAACAATCGTTTTACACAATTGTGAAATAGATAACAAAAAATACGACCTTGTAATCACACCTCATACACAAACAGTTGGATACATTCGAACAAAACGACAAACACTAAAGAGAAAAATAATCACTAAACAAAGACAAATAACACGAAAAAGATTTTCAAAAAATCGAAACGCATTTTCAGAATCAGAAACCAACAGTTTAGACGAACTCTACAAACTAAAAGAATCAATAGATAAAAATTACCCACAACACGATCAATTATATTTTTCTGACTCAGAAACAACTTCAAATTCATCACAAAGAGGAAAAAGAAGAATAAAAAAGCAGTATAAACACAAACCAGTACATCTATACAACTGGAATCAACCAATTCGACACATTAATAATTACATATTAACAGTCATCGAACGAAAAAATGAGTTCAACGCACACCCCAGGTGACGAAACTCCAGATGATGATGAAATCTTTCCTTTTATAGTAGATGCAGATACTGATAGAGGACAACACATATTTTGTCAAAATTTACTCGTAAATTTATTTGAACCCGGAATCAGTCCATGTAAAACAGAGTTCCCCGATGTAAAAATCAAAAGACAAATCATAGATCACTATCTAAAAGATATATGCAACATAACACAACAATATGGAATCTACTCTATAGAATTCACTTCCCCAAACCATAATAATAGAACATACACTATTCAAACAGACGACCTTGATTTAGAATTTTCAAAAGTTTTTTCAGAATATATAAAAAGCATACAATACCATAACTCACAAAGAGCAAACTCCATTTTCACCAATGAAGTTTTCGCACTAATATATAGTTATATTTCGATATTAGAAAATGAACTCCCATTAACAAATGTCTCACCGACAGAAACATCTAAACATTTAAGAGTACGACATGAAATCACACTACTCTCTAGTTATTTAAACATCATTAAAGAAAATTTCACGAAAGACGACGTTTCACAACATACCAAACACGATTTACAAAAAATTTTAGCATGGTTCATAATAGATTATTTTACACACAATATTGATTTAATTGCACAAGCAAGAAAAAATTTTAGACCCCAAAACTCGAACGATGATACAGCTATCACAGAACAATCAGATTATGTTTGGGACCCCGAATGGTCTCATCCCGTATTTATAAACTTTCCACAATCCATCTCAAGTCAAGCAATAGGTACAATATCTTACATAAGAGATTATGTAAGAGTAATACCATTAACAATTGATGCAACACCATTAAACTATAATACATTTTTACCCGATACACAAAATAATAGTTTAAACTCTACAGTCATACACAATGAAAACCTCAATGGAACTAGGAATCTTACTCAACAAGATATACAGACACCATCACACTTCATAAATGAAGAAATTGTACACACAACAACTACACAACAAAGTATTTCACCAATACGCCCAAATTTAACAACACCAAGAAATACAAATCCTTCACAAACACAGGTAACCTTACAATCAACCGTTAAACCTTCGGTTGCCCCTAAATATTCACATATGGATTACCAAACATACAAACCCATGACAATACCATCAAAAACACGCAAAACATTCACTAGAAACAACTTTGCAGACCATAATTATAATTATACACATCCATCAAAAACAAATTATAAACCACAAAGAAATTTTAATCAATATACAAAACCTCGAAACTGGGATAACCCAACGGCCCAATATAATTCCACAAATTTTCAACCAAATCCTCCACAGGATCGCAGTGAAAATTACCCATTTTTTCAACAAAATAAAAATAAAAAACAAACATCTTATCAAATGGATTATTTATCCTCAGATGAAGATTTCTTACAACCAGATATATTTGCACCAAATACTCAAGAATATCGTAGACAAGGAATACAGAAAACACGTACAAACCATAGAAATTTTTCTCCACAATCAATAGATGCACAATATCAACAACCAATTCAACAACCAAATCCAATTAATATACAATCTTTTCAACCAATTCAACAACAAAATCCAATGACTACACACTCGTATCAACCATCACAAATGCAAAATGAAATACCACTCCCGTATTATCTTCAACAACATGAAATAACAAGAAACCAACTTTCAAATTTTTCTCAAATGCCAAATGCAGCTGAATCATTACAAATGACAATGAATCCATACCTTATGGGTGGATCATCAATAACATCAAATAAACCCTTAATGGTTTTCACAGGAACAGACCCTGAATACTCTGTAGAAGATTACTTAAATGCAGTAACAGCAAATTTAATTTTAAATATTGGACCTGAACCAATTAACACGCCACTACATCAAAACTGGATACATCGACGCACAGCGTTGATACAAACAACCTTAGATGGCGCAGCCCAAAAATGGTTTTCAGTACTACCTCAAGAAATAAAATCAAACTGGAAAAGATTTACACAAGAATTTTCAAAAATGTTTGACTCCGAAAGAAACAAACAACAACAAAGAGTTTTATGTAATGAAATTCGCAGATTACCAAACGAAACCATCAAGCAAATAGCAGTAAGAATCGAAACACTAGTTCGAAAAGCATATTCACTAAATACACATGACTATAAAAACACTAAGATGACAGAAATCTTAATGATGACCTTAACACCACAATTAAGGAAAATAGCAATAAAAAAGAGAGCATCACATCCTTCTTCAATTCGAGAACCCGATTTAGATTTTAGAAAACTAGTAGACAAACTAGAACAAGCAGAAATCACAATGAAATTAGAAGAAACGGAAAATCTGAAATTACAATACGTTAACAAAATTGAAACGACTCCCACTAATATTAATAATATACAAGAATCAGAAACAGATCTCGTTGAAAAAATCACTGAAATACTCAATATTTACGAAAAGAACCCGAACTTTAAAGGCAAACCATCTTTCAAAAAATGGTGTAATTATTGCCGACGATACGGACATAGTATTTCCGAATGTAGACAAAAACAACAAGATAGTCAAAATAAACCTCAAAAATACAAAGAACCAAATAAATCATTTTATCAATACATGAAAAAAGATCAAAACCTACCAAACAAAAATGTATACAGCAACAACAGTTCAGGAAAACCACTCCCAAACAATACAAGCTATACAAGAAATCAATCTCCATATAACTCAAGTTATAGAGGAAGATCACCAGAACGAAGAAACACGTATAATTCATCACAAAATCACTACAATAGACCGAATAGTCGAAATAACTACTCCAGATCAAATTCAAATACACAACGATTTGTTTCTAGATCTAATTCTCAATCAAGAAATAACTATTATCCAAACAACCAATCACGAAATTCATCATACAATAGGAATAGAAACTACTCCTATAATCGAAACAGAAGTTATTCAAACAACCGAAACCAGAATTACCCGAACAACCGATCAAGGAATAACTCATATAATAGATCGAACTATAACAGACCATACAATAATTACCAAAACAGATCGCGAAATAATTCACAAAACCGACACCCAAGTTATAATAATCGCTATCGAAATTATTCCCAATCACCACACCGAAATAATAATCACTACAATAACTCTAATAATCGTCACAGAAGCAGTACACCTAAACATCAAAGACAAATCAATCAAGTACAAGCTAACCCAGAAACAACATCAGACCCTCCAGGTATTGATGACACAGTAACTGATACGTTACAACTCAATCAAATAAACTGTACATCATCAGATTCAGAAAGTGATACTGAAAACACTCTTGATATCAATATGATAAAAGTCGAAAATGACTATGAATCTGTCATATATGAACAACCCTTTCCATCACATATATATGAAAATCAATCACAAATTCTTCAAAATCATTACACTACACCCATAAATTCCACACCAACGACGCAAGAAACAAATGAGATAAACACTACAAATCAAACCAATAAAAATACCAAAACAAAATGCTTGAATACAAACCACATTTATCAAAATATACAAAAAGAACAACCCAAAGAAAAAATTTGGACAATACCATTTCTCTTAGAAAGCCCAAGAAATAAAGAATTTCAACCACCAGACCTTGAAATAGATTTTTTAATTGATTCAGGAGCAGAATCAAACATAATAAACATTCCCACATGGAATGAAATAAAAATCTTACACCCAAAGCTAACACCTCTTGAAACCTCCAGCAAACTAGCGACAGCACAAGGATCAACATTGATAAACTACGGAAAAATCCAATTATTTCTCCTCCCTACCAGAACAATGGAACAAAGTAAAATTTTAAATAAGCCATTTAAACAAATATTCCATATCACCGATATTAAATATAATATCATTGGAATACCATTTATTTCAAAGTATATACCAACAATTAACATACTAAATAGTAAAATATTAATCAAAGATAAATATACAAAAACAAAAGAAACATCCTTAACATTTTTTCAAAGATTGAATAAACAACCACCATTCTTTTCAAAATTTTATCCGATATTTAACCAACAAAGAAAACACCTGAAACCACTATCAGGAAACATCTATAATTTTTCAATCAAACAAGTTCACCAATATGATAAAGCACAAAACAAACAAAAATTTTATATGTCAGATTTTGAATTCAAACCGATTCATAAATTTTTCAAAATCACAATCTCTTCAATAAAATATTTGAAAAATTCGAATTCAGATATCATCTCCTTACATGTCTATAACAACACACCTTACCAAGTAACATTACCATTAGGACTTTTAGGATATTGTGAAACCAACGCAACAATATCACCAATACACGAAAAAGCCTATCGCGTAAATAATATACTCCAATTACTAGATATTTGCCAATCTACAATTCTTAATGAAGAATTATCTATAAATAATATAATAAGTAACGAAAACAGAAATACGGATTATTTCACAAAAACTCCATATTTCAAACCTACATTCAACATCAGTAACTACACAGAGGACCAACAGAAATTTTTAACAATGTTTAATTTCCAACATTCACAAATAACACAAGACGAATTTGAAAAGTTAGCCAAACAGCTAATTCAATATTCATCAGTCTATGCAACATCAAAATTCGATGTTGGCAAAATCAGTTCATCACTACATCTCCCATTAAAACCAGACGCAGTTTTCAAAAAACAAAGAGCAAGTAAAGTACCAATTCACTTACATGATAAAGTAAACAGATTACTCGATATTTTAGAGCAATACAACATTATATCACCGGTTAATAAAGAAGAACAACCAAAAGGCAACACATTCATCAACCCCGTTATCATTCTAGCTAAAGGAGAATCGTTAAAAATCGTTCTCGATGCTAGATACCTCAATTCACTCATAGATGAATCAAAATGTAATTGGCCCATTGAACCAATACAAGTTATTTTAACAAAAATAAACGGCAAATACTTCACAACCGCCGACATGAATAGTGCATACAATCAAATGCCACTAGATGAACAATCACGACGTTTAACACAATTTGTTATCGGAAACCAACAATATGAATTCAACCGCTTATTCTATGGAATATCCATAGGACCAGCAGCATTTTCAGCCTTTATGAGCAAAATTTTTAGACCACTAATACTCAAGAAAAACGCAATCACCTATTTAGACGATGTTTTTATGCAATCACAAACAAAAGACGAAATGTTCAAAGTTTTAGAAACATATCACCAAATACTTCAGAACGAAAATCTGAAGGCCGCCCCCGATAAATCACACTTCTTTTTGACTAGAGTTAAATTCTTAGGACATAATATAGAAAGAAAAACAATCACTCCACTGAAATCACGCATTGACGCTATTCAAAAACTTCAACCACCAACAAATAAAAAGAAAATCCAAGAGTTCCTTGGAATGTTAAACTTTTTAAGTAAATATGTTTATAAAATGCAATTATACCTACGACCATTTTATAACATCCTTAGACAACAAAACAACTTTGAATGGAATACAGAACATCAAACACGATTCGAAGAAATAAAGAAACTTTTAACTGAACAAATTTCAAACACAATTCCAGACCCTGATCAACCATTTTATGCAATGTGCGATGCTTCGAACTTTGGCATCGGCGCAGCATTATTACAATCACATAATGGTACAAATAAAATGAACCTCATATCAGCAAATTCTCGATTATTCACTCAAGCAGAGCTACGACTCTCAACTCTAATGAGAGAATGTACAGCCATAATATATACACTTACAGAATATGAATTTCTGATACTTGGATCAAAACATCCCACAGTTTTGTTCACAGACCACAAACCAATCATCTTTCTTTTTACACAGAAATCTAACCCAAACCACCGAGTTTACAGATTTCAACTAATTCTAATGAAATTTCCAAACTTACATATAGTTTGGACTGCAGGAAAAAATCTTGCATTACCAGACACCTTAAGTCGAAATACACCACCTGAATTACTTACACGAAAAACAACAGTTGAAATACCCAAAAATATAAAATTCTACCTTGCAGAAAACGAAACATCACCTCGATTAGAATGCAAATATGCAGTAAAAACTGATATTGAACAATCACAAATAAATAATTTACAACATTTCCCACTTTATTTAGATTGTCAAAATAATCATTATGAAGTTGACCTACTTGGAACATCAACTTTTAAACCAATTCCATATTCTCAATGGATAAAAAATAACACCCAACAAAAACGAACAAAACAACACCTACCTAAAAAAGACCATTTTCCACTAATTGAAAAAGAAGATTTAACTGATAAAATAAATTTATCAGGACCACAAACAAATGATTCAAAATACACAATAAATCAAGTTTTTGACCTTCACGACCCACTTGATACAATACCATTATCTAAATTAGAAATCGAAAACATTTTTCTCCCCCCAACAGAAACAATTACAATTTCAACACTGAAACAATATCAAAACCTTGACCCAGTAATTCGACAACTAA
The DNA here is from genome assembly GCF_963678635.1 of Symsagittifera roscoffensis. Lineage (NCBI taxonomy): Eukaryota > Metazoa > Xenacoelomorpha > Acoela > Convolutidae > Symsagittifera > Symsagittifera roscoffensis. The sequence goes on from NC_087064.1 coordinate 21,543,925, forward strand.
AATCATGGCACAAATATAAAACTAAACCTATCAAAGCAGATTCAACCATTCTAGGAAACAAAACACTCCTCCGATACTTTCGCAAGTTTAACAATACAACAATTAACGAAAATACAGACCTTTTAGAGTACAACCTTAATGAATCTACAGTTCCCTGTCTCCCTATAAGTATGATTCTTATAGCTTTTAATATTTCACATACACAAAACATTAAAGGACACTCTGGATCAGAGAAAACATATTCAAATTTTATACAAAATTTTTACTTCCCAAATGCACCAATTTGGATAAAAGTACTATGCAATGATTGTATAGTATGTCAATTAAATAAACCTTACCCAAATCAAAAACAAATAGCACAAAAACAAGATTTTAAAGGACAAAGTTTATACTTTAATCATCGTATCTCATTTGATACTAAAGGACCAATTTCACCCTCATCAGAAGGAAACTCCTACATTATGGTAATTGTTGACGCATTTACACATTATGTAGCACTTAACCCAGTACCACATTGTAACGCTTATTACGCATACACAACACTTTATGAACACTGGATAGCAAAATTTGGACTACCAGAAATTTTAGTCACAGACAATGGTACAGAATTCATAAATAATGAAATAATAACACTATGTCATTTATACAACATTAAACACAAACCACGTACATCTCATGCACCTTGGACAAACGGCTTAGTCGAAGGTATGAACCGTTCACTACAAGAATATCTTAGATGTATCATCAACGGAAATGATACCAAATATACCGAATGGTCAGCAGATGTAAAATTATTTCCATTAGCATATAATTCACAAATCACGACAACTTTAGGAATGTCACCATACGAAATGGTTTTCAACCAAAAGCCACGCAAACCAATAATGTTTACAGCTAATTCCCATAAAAACGCACAAGGTTATTGTCAACCAAATAAAGACTCAATTTGTTATAACCTACCATTACATACGCACGATGAAGATCATTTTCATCACCCACAAATCCTTAAATTAGCCTCCGGTACACACACCGAATGGATTTTAAATAGAGATAAGAAACACAATGAAATTTACCAAAAAATAACGAAAAAGTTATTACAAAGACAAAACATAAATGAACAAATCAATTCACGTTTTACACCAGCTTCCGATTTAAAAATTGGAACATTTGTTTTAATACCTAATTTTAATACTCAAAAAGGAATTTCTAAAAAATTACAACCCCTCCGAAAAGGACCCTATCAAATAATTGCAAAACCCACAGATGTCACATATAAAATTATCGACTCAAACAAAAAAGAAATCGTTCAGCATCGAAACAACCTATTACCTTATTACCCAAAAGAATACGCACTCCGCGAATTAACCCAATTATATTCTTTCACAGGATTAAAAATTATTCAAAACGAACCACATCTGAAAAACACAGAACAAAATGATAACCCCACCGAAAATCAAAACACAAAACCAATCGCTATCAAAAACAATACACAAAACCATAAAGAATCTCCAAAACAAAGAAAAAATAGAAAAATGACAGAACAAATAATACCCCAAGAAGAAATAGACAAATCAGAACATAGAAAGACAACAAGACTCCGAAATCAACCACGTAAAAACTACAAAATGTTCATCCCCCAATCTAAAATATTAAAGAAAGTAGAATTTAAAAAGTAATTTTAAAAATTTTATACTTCACAATCTTGAAACCTCCGTAACATTTTTCATTTCCATTTTTCAAAATAACATGCTCACAAGTACGCAATAATTCTAGTTCAAAATAGACCAATAGGATTCATCCAATCCGCCACTTTCTCTAACTCAAACTAAGATCAATTAGACGAATAATCTAGAACTCCAGGCACATCTCTAACTATAACTTTACAACCTCCAGGTCAAAAATAAGCAAACCACTCCAACTTGACAGCTAAAATAAATATCACCATAATACCGTACCCCTCCCTTATCTAATAACCCAAAGATCAACAATATTTCCCCAACTCAGACCACGAATACCCCCAAAACAAATTTGATAACTTAGCCTAAAGTCACAAAATGAAGATTTTAATTAGCCTAAAGTATAAAAATCTCACCATACCCCGGATCATTTGACAAACAAAAATAAAGAAAAAGACGACCTCCCAGTCACCATGAAAATTGCCCCCAACAATTTTTTACGAAACTCAACCCACTTGTCAAAAAACTAATAAATAATTCGACCACACTAGAAAATCGCCTCAAACAGCAAAAAATATTCGACAAAGAGATCATTTCTTAAATGCTTTTCTCTCAAACAGTCGCTCAAATATTTATCAATTTTAAACATTTTTTTTCAATACTTCAAGTCTTTATAATCTTTCTTTTTGATATCATCGAATCTTTTCTAATAATCATAATAATTTTTTGTAACATTTTTTTAATTTTCTACACAATAATTGAACTATTCCTCCAACTTTCCAAAACCCTTGAATATATCCACAGGTACGATTTTAACAACTTGTCTAAATGATACGAACAATTTTCAGTAGAACTGATATTTTTTTATTGTTTGTAATTTTCATAACATTTCTATCATCCCTCATTTTGACAATATGTAAATGTATAAAGAAAGCAATCATTACATTTGCCCTAGCAACAATTTTTCTAATTCTTTTTTTAGAAGAATATTATAATAAACATAAACCCTCTCACTAAAGTAACAATTTAAAAATCCATCAAAAATTGCTACCCAACAGTCACAGAATCAGTCTTCACCGACATCATCCCAAGATAATCCAACACCACCTTCAACTACTCAAAACCCTCAAACATCTACACGAATTTCTTTTCAAGACAATCCATACACCTTTGAAGAAAGGCACGCTCGTTTATCTGAACCACTAGAACCAGTTCAACGACAAGCATCCCTAAGTGAACCAACATATAATCTTTACCCAACACTACCACAAGAACTAAGTAGAATACGAAACCTTAGTCAAAACCAAAACACAGCAGAAATAAATAGACAAATTATACATCCTCGACGAAATAGAAATTTTCAAACTCCCCGAGTTCATTTTGATATACCTCAATCCCCAACACAAACCACTCCAGAAAACACCACTGGTATCACACCAGAAACTCCTACACTTTTTTCACAACGAAGCACTTCAAGTCTACCTTCAGACTACTTAGGTTCAACACCAACATCTGAACAGATACGTGAAAATCCCTTTAACCCCCCAAACCTAACATCACGACTGCCATATTGGACTACAAATTCATTCACACAAGGTGAACCAAATTTAGTCAATGACCCCATAGATATTTCTACGGATACAACAACATCCTCATCACTACCAGAAACATTATCACTACCATCAACACCATCAATAAGTCAATTTTCACCACTACCCTTTAACTTAAATTTTCCAAATAATCTCGACGCCAGATATCGAGAACAATCATCAATAAATATTCCTTTAAGATTAGATTGGAATACATTCACAGCACCTCCACCACTATTTGGACAACATCAAGAAAGTAACCGCCTTCATAACTGGGCACTTAATAGATTACAATATCGCCAAGATATTCACAACGATATCCGTGATCACAATATTCAAATACTCCAACAAAACAGTTTACAATTAAAATTTGAAATCACAGTTAAGTTAAATAATATTACCCAACATCCCTACCCATTAAATCCACCTAACATAACAGCTCAATCACTACCACCACCGTTTATAACTACTGAAGTAATATACAAATACGACAGATACACTAAAAACACAATTGGTTACATTACATTTTATAATCCATACTCAGGATTATCATACACATGTATATTCTAAAATTATTAATTTTTCTCCAAACCCTTTTTCTAATAACCTCAAATCAAAATATAAACCCTTCCCCTCGTACAGGACCACAAGATTTATTAGTAACACATTACGATTGCGAAGAAAATGAACAAAAAACACTACATAAATATGCAATCAATCAGGTATCACAATGTGAAACAGAACCACAAGCTATAGAAACCACAGATATAATAGCAACACTCTATTCAAAAGCCCGAGCAACAACAGTTACAGGTTATAAATTCACAGCAACATTTTCCGAAAAGAAAGTACATTGTTCACAAGTCTCGAACGGAAACAAAAACCGACTTGACCATGAATCATTCTACCAAAGTAATATAGAACGTCTTTTACATCTCAATCCCGACGATTGTAAAAATGAATTACTTAGACTAAACATCACAAAAAATAAAAACTCCCAAAGAAAATTAGTTAATTTTCAAGTTTTTTCAGACTCTGTACATCAATCACAACTTGAAAGACACCAAGGACATATAAGACTAGACGAAAAATACCCGTATAACGGCGCACACGGACGATTAACCTATGACCTACATGATAAACACTGGATACCACACATTGGTATAAATAACCCATCAAACTGCAAAGCAGACACAAAAAATAAAGGATACCAAGAAATAATGTTTTTCGATTGGAAAATACAACTCGAAAAAATACAACTCACACGAGATTTATCTGATAATACAATGATCTATCAAGGAATCCGACTACCTTGTAAAAATGATCAAGGATATTGCGACCCTACAACGAGAACACAAGCAACAATTGTTTGGTTCCCCGAAGACACATGTACAACATTTCAAGTAGCAAAAATACACGCTCGTATGATAAAATTTCACGAAAAATATTTTATACAATCAATTCCATATGAACAAGTCCATCCATCACGCAAACTAAGTTCCGATTTTCGAAACATAGACAATATAGAAAATAAATTGACACGTTTTCAAATATATCAAGAAACAGAACTTGCATGTAAATACAGGAATCCACTTCACAGAACACAATACTCTGAAATATTAGTTGAATATGAAAAAGGATTCGACATGACCACTGGTAAAGTAAAAATCGACCCATACGCCACAGGTCATCCTCTAAACGAAGGAACATCCTATATACCAGTTAATTTTGAAAAAAGCAACGGACAACCTGGTGGACATCTAAAACCTTATGACACCAGAAGCACACGCTTACAAGAATTATCACTAATGAATACTACATATTTTGGTAATATCCACTATGATATTCATTTGGATATGAAACTAGACTATACAATTAGCCGCATTTTTCAAGAAATGTCACTCTCTGAATTAGAAACACTACATCAACTATGCGAATTAGAACGAACACAAATACTACAATCACTTGCACTAGCAGTATTAAAAATACCCTACGCAGGATACTTATTATCAGGAAATAGATCAAATTTTTTAGACTACGAAGGAAACATCTTATGGTTTTATACTTGTACTAAAAAAGTATCACCACTATACGTTTTTGAAGATAAACGATGTTATAAAAGAATTCCTATCTTTTATAAGAATAAAGTACATTTCGTGGATACACTTTCACGAAGAACATATTTCTGGGATACCGCAGTCCCATGTGGATCAGAAAATAGCCACAATGTAGTACAACTAAACCCTGATGAAAACAAATATTATCTTCTCACTCCATATCCCACATTAATGCAATCACTCAAAAAATTTTCACCAGAAAGCATTCGCGCTATTGCTCGAAACCCAAATATAGACTTACAATCAATAGGAATCTATTCAAAATCAGATATTCAACATCACATTAGAACACAACAATTCCACGAATTATTAACACAAATGGACACTATACAAAGACAATCAATAGACCAAAACTTACGCAAACTTGCAGAAACCGCAGGATTTGCCGATATCTACACGCAAGACTATAGCGGATATTTTAAAGACATAAAAGATTATATATATCTAAACGGCGAAAAATACCGTCCCCAAGATATATCACCAATTAACATTTTTAGCTTTGTTACACTCAAAAATGAGATCCTAGATTTTCTAGGATGGCCCTACTACATCTTAGAAAAATTGACTATTTTATACGCAATGTTTAACTTTATTGGATTTCTTTTCTCACTCTTAAAAGGAATCTACAATACATGTGCTATACACACACAAGTAAACAGACAAGCAAGCGTAGCACGCATACTCTTTGCAGGATTTTTTGGAATTTTTTCCACATCTATAAAGAAAATTCTTTTAGACGCACAAATAAAAGAATATAACACAAAAATAACAACACGACAAAATACATACGACGAAGAACATAACAATGTCGACACACAGCCAACGGCACCACAATTACCACCCCTACCAAATAACCATCCACTATCCCTAGCCCCGCGAAATTTTAGAAATTTAGCAATCACACATAATCCAAATTTTCGACTCACCACATCACAAAGTCCCGTCCAACATATAATGACACATCCATCACAAGATGATAATACTTATGAACAAATTATTGAACAGCCCCATACCACCGCTTTTCAATCTCAAAATAATAATTTTTTTAGCCCACGATGAGCCGCCAACTTGGATCACTCCATCGATCAAATTCCCATCCAACCAACCTTACCTCTTCAATCCCAATAATACCACTTTTTGCTTTTCCGCCACCCGATTTTCCATCTAGCAATGTAACATCAGGCATGAATTCCGACACTAACTCACAAATTTCAGTTTTATACTCCATTTCACAGCTAAATAACCCGAATATTGAAACCCCCGACGAATTTGCCGACTCAGAACCATCTCCATCCAATAATTTTCATAACCCTTCTCATTTTTCTCAACCTCCTTTTCAACCCATATTATCAAATAACCCTGACCCAATCACTCCTACACCCTCTTATGCTTCCCAAGTTACCCCAACCTACTCCTCATACCATTCTGACCAATCATCTCCAGACACCCCCCGAATCTCCCCAGAGCTAGACAATTTTATTACCCTCCAACAACAACCCTACCACCTTAACACCCCGACCATAAACCAAATCTCCTCCACTACAAATTCATCCAATCCCCCTACACCCTCTTCAAATTATACCGAATCATTAGCACCATCATCCACATCAACTGAATCCTCACTCAACACTAATAGAGCTTATCGCACTTTTAAAAGAAAGTTCCCCAACCATCCTTTCCCAGCAAAACCAGGAACAGCCCGAGAATACATCAACCACCCCCAACATACTAACACTAGAGAATTTTTAGCCATCACTTTACCCTCATTTCCACAATACACCTTAAACACCCCTCATGACGCTAACGAAACACGCAACTTTGTAGACGAATACGTTTTAATGCCCACTCTCTCTTGGACCTCATACTATCATTTCACTAACCCTCTTTGCTTACCTTTAACTAACACATCCATTGATATAGACCGAAACAAAGACATGCTATATCGACTAACTACACCACTCACCGCTAGACAATTTACTTACGTTGGATATAAAAAATCACTAAAAATACACACTGCACCTAGAGCTAACGAATACACACTAGAATACTATGATCACAACATCATCAGAGCTAACCAAGATCAATTCTTAGACGACGATCGCTTCGCTAACCCACAAATCACCGAGAAATTTTTCATCAAGACACCATATGTATTTACACTAAACATCTTCGACCGAAAGTTTGATCACATTATTTCAGAAGCACTCACAAGCACACAAGCGTACGAAAGTTTTAAAGAACGCTTCCAAATCTTTTCACTAACCTTTCATTTCCTTGCACCACACGAAAGAGATTTACACTGCTCACACGATATTATGTTGCGAACTAAACAAACACATACATACAGTTACTATCGTTTCATCCAAAATCACTTTGACCTCCACACACCCTCTAGACAACCACACCATCGCTTTCAATTCATCAATTCAAAATACACTTCACCGTATTTCCTAAATTTCACATATTGTATTAAAAATACTAACCTTCATGGTATTCTTCGTAATTATGACCCCATAACCCAAATGTATATTTTCTGCCCCATCACCAAGACCTTCAACGCAGAAGAATCCCGACCCTTCCTTATCCCGCACGAGTTTGTACAGCCTATAGAAATCCCCATTTTAGAATTCATCCACAACACTAAATTTAACCACAAGTTATATAACTTAATCCAAAACACACCTTATGAGTTTGCAGTAGGCACTGAAGAGCTAACCACTATTAAGGCACTTCAATTGCTTTGGCCACTACTTCAAACTAAAAATATCATCCGCATCTTCGCTAAACTACTAACAACTTCAGAACTAATTCACGATATCTTCCCCCACGGTTTTTTCCCCGACGACTAACAGGTAAGTATGAACTAAATGAATATTACTAACTAATTAAAATATTGAAAAACTCACCATTCCTTATTCATGTTTTCTTTAGATTTTTAGCCTTCATCTTCAATCATCTGAAAAATTCACAAAAGAAAAATAAAAAATAGCAAACTTCTTCAAAACTATTTAAAACCCTATTTAACTTTTGCACCAACAATTAAATAAATATAATACCAATGCAGTAAATTAATTTATAAAATTTTCCCCTAAAAGCAGTAAATCTACATATGATGAAAATTTGTATCTTAAAAGTCCCCCATTACTAGCAGTAAATTTCCAAATTCTATGCAGTAAATTAATAAAATGCAATTGCAGTACTAACCTTTTGATATTTTCATTCATTCGCACAGAAATTCTATCCACACTCGCACAGCTCGCCCACGAAGAATTGTTTAAAATAATGAATTTCAGTTTCAAGTTTTCACACTCAACAACTCTAACAAATAATAACAAGTTTCAAACTTTCCTTTAACCCGGTTGGAAAGGAATCATATACTAAACAAAACTAACCAACGCAGCTTACTAAATACCACAAATCATAAAATAACAGCATGACTAAGAAAAGGAAACCAACGGTACCCAAACCGGATTAACCCAGTTTAAAACTGGATAATTTATTCTTTTGAAGACTATTACAAAGTCTTAGAAAGAAATAATAAAACACAAAAAAGTCAAAAGACAAACCCATACCACAAACAATTTGCTTTTTGGAAAAAGTACATAACCAACAAAACATAAGTAAAACCACAACAAACCCAACATAAAATGTTGTCACATAACAGGACCCCTCATAAAAACCGCATGAAATCATACTCCCACACCTGGCCTAACCCACCAGGAAAGGACGTCCTGAGCATGCTCTATAGCCGGCCTAACCCACCGTGCTACATCCACGCTTTGTGACCACACCTTTATTTTTAATAAGAGCTACTCAAGGGTGAGTAACTCTTCAAAATAACCGAACTAAAACAAAAAGCTTTTGTGAAAACAACTAACTAAAATCATAATTAAAAAATATTAAATTAATAAAAGTTTTATAAAATGTAAAATCACATGATGCAATATATAGATCAGAATACAACACCAAGGACGAACATCAAAAGACAAGACGACCTCACTACACTCGAGAGAGAATGACCAACTATAATCGATATGCCGCTCACAATCACAACTCAAAGGATTTAGAGTACGACTTGACCTCGCAGAAAAGGACTTCATTGAACTAGACCAATGACCACCTCGATGTTCAAGTATACGTACAGATCCGAGTAACCAGGCATCCCCTCCACGCACAATCTCCACGCCATTCCCGAGCTAGATCAAACACAAAAGAAGTTCTCTCCGAAGAACAGAAAAACCTGACATAGCCAACCATTCTGAAACCAGAATTGATGCTGTTGCAGAGACTCAGTCGTTGTCACAAGAAGAACACAACGTCTTGTGTCCTCAATTCCAGATCCCTGGAACTTCCTTAACAAAAAGGAAACAAAAGAAAAATGATGTTCGCCAAATACCAACGTCCATCATCCATCCTTGAACTACAAAAGAACTGTTCTAAAAAACTCTGTAAAACCCGGATGGGTGGAACCTGATCTAAACTATATTTTATGATTGGATAAATTAAATGTTTTACCAATGTAAAGTATTTAATATTAACCAATCATGATCCATCTAACTAACAACCCACTTATTTGTAAGTGCTGAAGTTACTTGTAATTTCAGCACCAGAGAGATTTGAATTTAACTTAGAAATTAGTTGGACTCTCCCGAGCACTTCAGCAGCCGCAATAAACCAGTATACCCTAGATCTATTGAGCCTAGCAGAGACTAGTTAAACAACCTGAGACTAGATAGTATAAGAGTAAGATTAGGATCGGTATTAGACTAAGAAGTTGCACGAATCTATCCGGCCGAAAATAAGATAGCGTGACGAGCAGACGGTGTACCCTATCCGAAATTACTCTATGAGTTACACTCCAGTCCTAACTCAAATTTATGATAATAATTGCAAATGCAATTTGTATCGCTTGTTGAAAACATATGTAAAAAATGTCAATTAAAAGGGTCTAATTCCTAATTCAGATGCTGATAAAGAGGAAAAAATTTTAAAATAGCCGAAACTTGTCTCAATTAAGAGTGTGCTAGATAATTCAATAAACTTAAATATGTGCCATTCAAGTTTGGTGAAAAACTGACAACTGAAATTTTAAGTATTTTTATTTAATCAATCAATCAATATTAGGCGCCATGCAAAAAAAAAATCAAAACTTCGGGGTACTTGTTAGTTGTGCTTAAGATACACTTGTGAATGTCTGAATTTACTTTTCTATCGCTGGCTTTGTATACGCTTTCCCTGCCGATCCGAAACTTTATCTTCGTCGTTGTTTTGTTGTTTATCTTGCATTAAACCAATTCGCAACGTCAATCTGGCATGCAGAGCCAGGGAAATGCGCAGGGTCTTTTGAATAGCACCTCCGGAAATCTGCGAAAGAGTCTTCTGAAAGACAGGAAGAATCAGAAGGTTTCTTTGGATTCGATTGCTTTCTTCTGGATTTAGAGCAGCCCTACGCAGAAGTCCGTTTCCCCTGAGGTCTTGTTTAGTTAGCGCTTACTCTTAATTGGGAATTTATTGCGCCTTTCTGCTCCCAAACTTGCGCTTTTTCCTCTCCTTTGGGGCAGAAATTGGGGCAATTTTGGAACATGTGGTTCCACTTACTTAAATCATTCCAGCGCCTAAATTGTTCTGAATTGGACTAAAAAGCGTGAGTGACAAAAAGCGACTAAGCAGCTCAAACTTGTGTTCGATTCACGGAGACGGTCGCAAAACTTGTTTTCAGCTCCAATCTTGTCTTTTGAGCAGAAAGTTGGCATGTTTTACCAAACATTTGCCGCTAATGAGTACTTACTTTTCTTGGCACCCTGCTTTTGCGCTGTTAAAGCGACACTAGACTGTATTTAACACTGTACCCGAAATAGGCAGTCGTCGAATTGTTTTTATTTCTCAGTTCCTTTGTTTCTCGCCCATTAATTCCGCTTATTTGCCCTCAACAATTTGTACTGTCCCCTTATCTAAATTGCAACTAACTTGTATTTTTGCCCTGTTTTCTAAACCTAAAATTATTCCCCGGAAATTTTACCAAAAATGAGAAGCCATGCGTCATAGCTAAGAAAAATCGATTTCGAAAAAAATATATAAAAAGTTCATATAAAAAGAACAATTTTGGGTTTCAAACAAAATCGCTGGATAAATTAGAGCATATGCCTTTATGACTTATATTCGAAGCTATAGCAATCCCCCCCCCCCCCCCTTACTTCGTTGTTGCGGTTAATCGTTGTGATATCTTGTAATTGCGGGACTCGTTTTGTTATTTCGCGGCTAAATTGGATCGTTTGGTTTCATTTGGCGAAGTTTTCTGATTAACTATTGCGATTACAGGTAAACTTTACCGTGAGTGCTAGCACAGTGCTGGTTAAGTAGCACGTTTGAGACATTTTTAATCGGCTTTAATCTCCGGAAAGTTGTTACCACTCCAAGCCTCAGAAGTAATTCAAATTAGAAGCACCAAACTTCAAAAACCAGTCGCCCGCCACATAGCAACTCATTCCATATCTATTACCTGGTTTTACCTATCTAAATTTAACCACTACCACCTGAAAAGCAACCTAGTTATATTTACTTTTCTAAATACCCAAAACAGGCCAGATAAACCCAGTTTTGAATGGAAATGATGAAAATCTAGCCTTGATTAATCATAAACTCTTTCCAAAAATAAACATAAAATTATTACATCTCTTTCAAAACCTAATTATTTCGATCGAAAATGTCGAAAAATGAACTCAATTCTGTATCCAAATTACGATTGTGGTTGTTTTTGTTTCCTTTGTTTACTTGTGGAGAGGGGTTGCTGATGCAACTGCCGATGCCGGAGAATTCTTTGGTGCGTGAAATAATAGAGAAGCACGACACCATATGTGAACACTTTTGGCACAAAACAGGGCGACACTTATTCCCACAGGACAAGAAGGATCGTGTCTGTGAGTTCAGAGAAAGTTTTGTCATAACTATTATTTCTTTAATGTCTCTTCTATAAACCCCCCCCCCCCCCGCTCCCCACCTTGCTATTGCTAGCTACGAACTCTGGCTCCTAAAAGGAACTAATCCAATGGTTCATCAATGATTATCATTGTTGATCTTAGCTGCAAATGTCCGTTGTTTTGCGAAAGTGAACCAAAGTAAACCTTGTTTTGCGAATTTGAACCAAAAAAAGGTTCACATTTTTCGAGTTTCGCTACAAGATAATGATCTACTTTAAGTTCCCACTGAGGTGCAAAATTAAATTCATGAATTCATTTATCATAGTGTTTATACCATTTTCAGTGTGTATGGAATTGTATGGATTTTTATGGAATTTATGGAATTTATGGAATTGTATGGAATTGTTTGGAATTGTATGGAATTGTATGGAATTGTATGAAAAGAAATTTCCCATTTATGAGAATTGTATGATAAGCATTTTTGGTCAACCCGGGCACAGATTGATCAATGCTGATTTAGGGTTTGTAAAAAACATGGAAATCAACCTTGAAGGTAAATGACATCCCACTTGATATCTTTTATCAAGCATTTCAGTAAATATCCTTAAATTTCGTTTTTTCTTCACATTTATAGAAACGAAACTGAATTTTTTATTTCAGTCGTAGACATCAAATGCTGTCCTGATTCTCAGAATGCACAAACCGTTCAATGGTTCCACAACAACAAGTCCATGGACTTACCAACCCAAATCAGAGGCCCTGAAAAATCTCAAGCCTCCTTCAAGACACCATACGTGAGCCAAGTAGATCCTAACTCCACGGTCGAAATGGACAGATTGCTACGCAATACTTCAATGCTTGTAATTCCGAATTACGTTGAGTCGGAGCACTCGGGATGTTATTGGTGCACGTTTCCGGGTCAGAATAGTTCAAAGCTGGCAGGTTGTCTCGTCAGCCACGGAAACACGAGAACTTCTTTGAAACCGAAGATGTACGGATTTTTGAGCGAAAACTGCAAAGACCAGGAAGCAGAAGAAGGAAAGCCGTTAACAATCGACTGCGGTGAAATTGAAACCCATATTTACCATCCACACTTTTCAGCTTACTGGTCGGTTCCTTGGATGAACGACTCCTACATCAAGAAAGACAATTTACAACTCTACATTCAAAATGTCACAATGAAGCATAATGGAACCTACTACGCGATTGTTAACAACTCGTACGGTTACGACTTGAAGGAGTTTCACATTACAGTCTTGAAAGCCAAGGCGACGACTACAGAAGCGAAAGCGACAACTGATATTATTTTGGTCACCCCTGAACAAAACGGATTCTTTGAAGACGTGACCAGATCAATGCTATTTTACGTCATCATATGTGTTATAATTGGAGTATTACTCTTACTAATTCTATATAAATGTGCGATAAAATTTTTTAACGGGAGGGGTAAAAAGAGAGGGGGACTTGCGAATGAGCCGTTTGGGATGTTGAATCGCGGAAGGACGAGAGGCAGGCACAACCGGCAGTTCCGGCGTATGCAGAACAGCGAGACAGGATCCCGGTTGGCTGAGTCGTGGCCTTCCTCTCTCGGAAACATCCGAAACAAGTCAGTATAATCTTCTAGTCGAAAAGCTCACCTTGTTAATAAGCCAAAATCGTGCAATATTTTAGGAAAGACATACTAGGGAAACTACTTCTGAATAGATTAAATCAAGAATATCCTTATCGAAGATTACAATATTCAAGCTTTAAATATTCTGTAATAAATTTTTATCTTCTGTAATGGCATTAAACTAATAAATGTCATGTTGTAGCTCCCTGCCTCTCATAGCCAGTCTGGGAACGACTCTTGGAGATCCCCACAATAAACAGTCTCTCACAACCCAGACCTCTCGAGGGGATCCAAACTCCTCTGCCTACCCGAGTGTCCTTGCAATCGACCAACAACAGAACCCGCTCTACAACCTCTGGAGCATGGCAAATTTTTTGAATCAGGGTAACCGACCCTCAATCCAGGTGCCAGTTGACGAGTACTGGGAGTTTCCGAGAGCGAAGCTGGAGATACTCCAGGAACTGGGCTCAGGTGCTTTCGGAAAAGTGATGCTTGGAGTTGCCGACAGCCTTTTCGGAGATGAGAAGCAAACTCAAGTTGCCATCAAAATGCTTCGCGAAGACGGAACCGAACGCGAACTAATGGATCTGCTCTCGGAAACCCAAGTCATGAAAAACATCGGAAGTCACGAGAATATTATCAATCTTCTGGGAGTTTGTTCACGTGACGGGCCTTTATGGGTTGTTGTAGAGTACGCCAAGCATGGGAATCTTCGGGAGTTCTTACGAGAACGAAGACCTGGAAGTCAATTCCACGAGCAGCGAATTGCCGAGGGAAAAGCTACCGAAGACACTTGCAAAGACTCAGGTGTGCTAAGTATTTCGACGAGCTCCGAAAAATTAAGATCGTTAAGATACCGAGACCTGATTTCATATGCATACCAAATTGCAAAAGGCATGGAATACTTGGAGCAAAAGAGATGTGTTCATCGAGATTTGGCTGCGAGGAATATTCTAGTAGCGTCTGATTACGTCATGAAAATAGCCGACTTCGGACTGGCGAGAGATGTCCAATACATTGAGTACTACCGAAAAACTACAGATGGAAGACTACCTGTTAAATGGATGGCAATTGAGGCCTTGTTCGACCGGGTCTACACATCTCAAAGTGATGTCTGGTCTTTCGGCGTCACCATGTGGGAAATTCTGACCCTAGGAGGCAATCCGTATCCAAGTGTCCCTGTTGAAAACTTATTTGACCTTCTCAAAACCGGATACAGGATGGGAAAACCTAAAAACGCACCTGATGAATTGTACCATATAATGAAGGAATGCTGGCACGCAACTCCCAGCAAACGTTTGACCTTTACCGCTATTGCGCAGAAGCTCGGCGCATTATTGCAGTTGACAGTATTTGACAAAACTCTGGAAGTCCAGGGTCCGGTATCACCCGATGACTCAGAAAATGCGGCGTTTACTCCGAATGGAAATTTGAATCAAGCTTGGTGGCAACATCTCTACTCACCTTCAAGTAACGGAACGATGACTAATGCTATCTACGGGGGATTCAACCCTTCGATCCCCGTCGGGAGCTCTGGGCCGTTCACATGCAATGATGTTTACCCTTTATCGCAGTACCACAATGAGACCACAAGTTTGCCCTTGCAAAGAAACGCAAACAGGCAACGACAGTTTTTATACCCCTATCCCCAAATGACAAATAACAGTTCAGGCGAAGATTCATCCTGTCCAACCGAATTGACAGGAATTTCAGGAGCCGCGAGTCACTACGCTCGGCATCCGGGCCAACTGATGCAGCACCGATTTCACCCCAATGTCGGATTGCATAACCAGCCGACTTACGCAGTACCAAATAGGGATGTAAATGGTCAAATTGCGTCACCAATTTCACCGGAAATATTTTACTCGAATCTGAATGCGAACGGGAACCGAAGTAATCGAAAAATTGTTCAAAGACAAAGTTTTCATTTTGGGCAACCTCAAAATGCGAACATACTTCAAGGAGGATCCGGTTACTACACAACATACGGCGCTGGAAAAGTGTCATTAAGTCCAAGTTTTCAAGGCGATGTCAGGTTCATAGCAGGAAATGAGCTTAATGAAAATGGCGACCAGGGAACCAATGTAATGATGAGCTCTCTAGGAGTTGCAGGTTCTCAGATGTCGAGTGCAAACAGACATTCGGTAACTTTCGGGAACCAGTTACAATCACAATTCTCACAATACAATTTTAACCCCATAAATGCCCATGTCAATTGTACGCAAGGAAACATTATGCCGAATGATCAAAGTCAGAACCACCAGAAGTTGTCGAAACGTCACTCTATGGAATCGACCATCTGAAGATTTTTGTCGTTTTACAAAAAACTATTAGACTGTAGTTCTGATTTTGCTACTTCATTTGAAAATAACCTTTGTCGCATAGCAATTGTGTCTGATATCAAATATTTTTTGCTGAAGTTTTATGCTTTTCTAAGTTAAAAAGTAGCCCAAATAGTTACAATCATTTGCATTAATTTGTAAATTAAATTGATATTAGCCGTTCCCTGCTTTTGCTACAATATTTGTACCGTATTAATTTACTTTTAAAAAGTTTGAAACCTTTAATTTTAAAAAGCGAGACTTGTTTCGTTTGCAAGGTTTTTTTGATAACAAACAACGTACAACACGATTTGATTTTTGAAAAACAATTACAACGAGAATGTTTGTGACTCGAAAAATATACAGTACAAAATTGAGTTCTTAGTAATAATGTGTTCGTTCGTTAATCGGTCGGACGGGATATAAGGGAAAATGCAAATTACTATTACCCAGCAATCTTAAGATCTTGACCAAATTTTTTTTGGACCTGGTTTTCGCATCATGGAACAACACTAGTTTAAAATATTGAAAGCAACTTGATGATTTACTATTTTTCATGAACTAATATTCTCGTTTTTTAAAAGCTTTTCTTTAATCAAACTTTGTACAAACAAAAGCTCGCAAACAAAAGACTGCTTGCATCGGGGCGAATCCCAAAATGATCCGACAGCCATTTGAAGCCTTTGAAAAAATTTCAGGATTTCAAAAATTGATGAAAATTTAAAAAAGAGCGAAGAATAAGAAACAATCATCTGGCCTCATTTCAACTTAAAATAAAGCCAGACATTTAGTTTTTTGAGCTGGGTTTACAAAGTTCATAGGTTAAAAATTTGCAAAATTTCAGCTCACAGCCTGAAGATTTTTCAGATGGTATGAAAAATATGAAATTGGTCTGAAATAAATACACCAAGTACAATTATTTGAGCGCAAAACCGAAACTGAAAACAAATACTACTCTGAAAGCAATAATTTTGGCTGCTAAAAATCAAAGCACAGACAAAAAAAGGTTTGTGTATTTCTAGAGCACAGAAAATTATTGGTGCTAGGGATTTTAGCAGACCGGTTTTTTAGCAGACCAATCTTTTAGCACACTCAGAACAATTAGCAAGTCAGAAAGCTAACTTCAAACACGTCGTTGGCAATTAGCGACCGCTTGATCCGCTGCGCATTCATTCGGAAAAAGTGTTATTGTGCGCGCAAATCTTTGGTTGCCGCTAATTTAGACTTGTGTTTTAGAAGTTGATATATAATTTTGACAAATCTTGAGGTAATTGTCTGAATTGGGGAAGCTTTGCCAAGACTGAGCGTCTTTTTGAGCCTGTCAATGAACCATGCATCAGTTTTTTACGTTGTTGTGCCAAAAGACTCATTTTTTACTTTTTTGCGAAAAAATTGGTCTGCTAAACATTCGCGCCCCAGATTTATTATTCATCAAAAATCGTTTAAATTATTAACTTTCAATAGCCGTTAATTTTTTGTAGGATCTTGTATACGTGTTTAAATGCTAGCTCATTGATCGAAAAAGTAGCAAAATTAGCATAGAAGATAAAAAAGAGTGCTCGTATATCATGTCAGGGCACAGCCCTGAATTTTCTGACTGACCTTTAGTTTGTCGTGAAAAGTTTTTGATCAAAAAAATAGGTAAAAATTAAATTTTGGATTGCCGACCAATATTAAACAATAAGTAAATGAACTTCAGGCGTATAAGGATTTGTTAAGAAAAACTGGCTTGCTAAATTCAATTTAGAAAGGACAGTAAAAGTTGAGGACAGTAAAAATTGCCACGCTTAAATAATTCGCGTAAAAATTCAAATCATCAAATCGCACATAAATTAGTGTTTATGTAAATTTAAAAATCCAAAAATTGGCATTTTTTAGCCAAAACGACCATATATAAAATATTGTTTTACTTTTCGATCTCTACAAGTCGATACTTCTGTTAGAATTTATTTTTGTTCGTCAGCAAGTAGCATTTTGACCGCCAAAAACGGTTTGAAGAAAATAAGACTGCTCGTATCAGTTCGAAACCATGAATGTTCTGACTGCATTTCAAGATCTATAGAGCAGTAATAACATTAAAATAATGAATTAAAATTTGAATTTTTTTTAATTTCAGATTTTTTATGAAAACCATCCCCCCCACACGCCATATACAGTACAAAGTCATAAATTTCACTGCTATTAACAAATCAACTATGACAAATAAGCTTCCTTCAACCAATTTGGAACGATTTCTAAGATAGGTTAAATCTTGGCTTACGCGTTTATAGCGCCAAAATGAAATCTTTAAACCCTCATAAATTTACTAAAAAAGATCTTAGGTGAAATATCTTTTCAAATTTAAGCTTAGGATAAAATTACCTTTTGAATGATTTAAAATTCCGACAAAATGGCTGCTTAAAAAGTTTACATTTGTCTAAAGTAAAAACAAACACTCCGAGCACAAATATTCCGTTACTTTCGTTACCAAATCAACTTCAGCAAAAGATCTGTTATTTCAAATCGGGAGAAAAAGACTGCTCGTATCAGCATACAGTCTTGAATATTGCAAATTCCCTAAAATAATCTCGAATAATTTTGATAAGATAATTAATATAAAGGCATAATTAATATAAATTTAAGTTTTGTTTGTTGTCGCCAAACGGCCGATTTGAAATTCTATTGGTTATAATTTGAGTCATATTAGGAACTCAAGGTTATCAGTTTACTCGCTTCAAATCAATTTGGAACAATTCTTATGCGGATAATTTTACACGCTTGAATGAATCTTGCTCACACCCGCATCGGCAAAACTAAAATTGCAATCAATTATCGCAAGTAAAATCTACAGTTCAGCAAGCTAGTTTATTTTTATGCACTAAGTAATGGATTTTTTAAACTATTAAATCGATTATAATCTATTGCAATTTATACTTATTCTAATCGATTCGATAGTTACCAAAATCCATTTTTAAGTGCATTTTTTGATGCAGATTATATAGGTTTTATACAGATTATAAACACATTACATACAGAATATATACCCTACAAAATCCATTGTAATTTCGTTTCAATTTTATAGAAAAAATTTTGAATTTCATAAAAATCTTTCGTTACCTGTCTTGTTTTGTTGAAAATGATCAAAATTGACAAAAACAAAATAAAAACATCTAAACAAGACCAAAACTGATAGTTTTTTTTTCTGATAAAAGGAGAATATAATCGAATTTTTATCGACATTTTTCTCTAAATGTTACATTGGTTTTTGCTAAATATCTGATTTACATTGATCGTTTTTAAATATTTTTGTTGCATACTTTTGAGGTCAAAATCTGATTTATATTGACCATTTTTTCATTTCTTTATATGTTTTTGCCCAAAATCTTGTTTATATTGATGATTTTCATGATTTTATTGCATACTTTTGTGACCGAATATTGTTTATGTCGATGATCTTCTTTAATTTGTGTGGTTTCGTTTGAATTCAACTTTTGTTTTGATTCTTCAAACAGCATGCTACTAAGAGTAAAAAAATCAAACTTTTAGACAATATAATCCATTTTTTAGGCAATATAATAGATTTTTTTGAGTCCTTAGAAAATGCATTTTATACAGATTCTAAACAGATTCTATACAGATTTTATACCGCAAAAAAATACATTTTCTAGACTATAAAATTAATTTTTCTGAACTGTATAAAATCCCTATATTATCCACTTTAGTGTCTAATTGGGTTACATACAATCAATTTTTTACTAGTAGAAAATCTGTTGAAAAATTGATTATAATCGATTGCAATCTTATTTTTGCCAATGCGCGCATTTTTATTTTGAGAAATAACTTCATGAAAGAGCTTGTAAATTATTTCAATATTATGGCTTATTCTCAAGATTTCAAAATCCCGAGTTTTTGACAAAATTAATAAAATTAAAAGCAGTTATTTGATCTTAGTAATTTTTCTGGGTTTGATCTCAATGAGAAAAGAATTATTTCTATTATCGGAATCAATCTGAGTAAACAACCCCAAAGATAAAAATTCAGCTACTTTTTCGAATAAATCAATGAAATAATTTTTCTAAAAATACCTTACCATACACGATAATGTTTAGACAGCGACCAGTACACTACAGGTGTTTATTGTAGCCAAAAATGCACATGAAGACATGCGAAACGACTGTAAATGCGAAACGACAGTGGGAAAATTCAGCAGACTGTAAATGCGAAACGACAGTGGGAAAATTCAGCAGACATGCGAAACGTAGGTGGGAAAATTCAGCAGACGCCAAAACAATTATTCGACATAATACCAAAAATTTTGGCAAAATAGGTCGACAAACATTTTTTTCGTGCATTTTGCTAAAATCATCTGGAGGTTGAAAAAATAGGTTCAAAAATGGAAGGATGACCAACAATAAGACGAACTGAATCCTTCTCTTTTCAGTTTGGTCCCAGTATAACCTTGAAGGCATTTTTTGGCTTTTAATTAAAACTACCCGGAGAATCCTACATTATACTTTGACCAACATAGATTCAATTCGTTAAAAAAAGGTTTTTAAACACAGATTAATTAAGTCACACCCCGAGTCTCTTTTTTAAGTCACGTATTTAAGTCACATAAATCAAAAACAATCCCATTTGAAAAAGCTCTCTGATTTAAATTTCGTGATTTCGATATCTTCATTGGCGTAATGAGAATTTTTGTTCAAAACTATTATTGCGTTCCGCAAAAACATTCTGAACCAGGGGTGGATTTAGGGGGTGGGCGCCGCGGGGGCGGCTGCTCTCTTTCCGCAGACATTTGAATTTGACGACCCAAAGGGTCACCCTTTGGTGTTTTTTAAGATTTCTATTTTCGGCCCTTAGGCGCCAGTTTCAACTAATTTTGAAGAGGAGCGCGCGCCAAAAAAAAAACGTGTTTTCTTGTCAAAATTTATCAAAAAAGGACCAAAAGCGGCTTTTTTGACCTGTTTTTTCAAAAATATGCCTGCCGCGCTGAATTTTTGTCCAAATGGTTATTTACGTTTTTATAGTGTTCTGCGACCGCTCGGAAATTCAGGTTGGTCGACCAAAAAAAGGTCGACAAAATTTTCAAAAAGTTTTTAAAATCCACCCCGTCGAGAAAATCTCAGATCCGCCCCTTATCTGAACAAAAAAACATGACTGTTCGAATCAGGGCGAAACCTTGAATGTTCCGACTACCTGTTAAGGTCTATGGAGCAGTAACAACTTTAAAAAAAATTAAAGGTAATAAAAACAATTGAAATATTTTTTCTAAAAAATAAAAGTTTTTCGTGAAAATCATCCCCCCATACGCAATATTAAGTACAAATTGATAAAATTGGCTCCTAGTAACAAATCAATAGTGGCAAATCAGCTGCCTTCAACCGATTTGGAACTATTTCTAAGACACATATATTCCCGCCGTTACATTCGTTAGAAAAGTCGGAACAATAACTCAGAGATAATCATTCCGTTTTTCTCTTAAATCTTAAATTCAAAATAGTGATTTTCAAATCCAGAGTTTTTGACAAAATTAATAGCAGTTATTAGATCTTAGTTATTTTTCTGGGTTTGATCTCAATGAGTTGAGATCTTCTTTAGTGTTTAGAAAAATTTCGTTGAAAAGAATTATTTTTATTATCGGAATTAATTTGAATAAATAACCCCAAAGATAAAAATTCAGCTACTCTTTCGAATAAATCAATGGAACTTTTTTTCTAAAAATACCTTTCCCTACGCGATAATGTTTAGACAGCGACCAGTACACTACAGGTGTTTATTGTAGCCAAAAATGCTCATGAAGACATGCGAAACGACTGTAAATTTACCAAAATCTCTTGTTCTTCAAGATTTGAAGAATACGTTGATACTTTTCCTCGCGGACAGTTCGATTAAACTTAACTTGGTTTGATTGAAAAAAGCAACTTGTGAAACTTTCGGAATTATAAACTCTCATTTTCGAACTCGAGCAATATCTAGAATATACATACTTTATTGTTAAAAGAATTATTACTGATTAACAACGTTGGAAGCACCATAAAAAATGTTATGTTTGATTGATCATTCAGTGGGAAAAGTCAGCAGACGCCAAAACAATTATTCGACATTTTACCAAAAACTTTGGCAAAATAGGTCGACAAACATTTTTTTCGTGCATTTTGCTAAAATCATCTGCAGGTTAAAAAAATAGGTTCAAAAATGGAACGATGACCAACAATAAGACGAACTGAATCCTTCTCTTTTCAGTTTGGTCCCAGTATAACCTTGAAGGCATTTCTTGGCTTTTAATTAAAACTACCGGGAGAATCCTACATTATACTTTGACCAACACAGATTCAATTCTTTAAAAAAAAGGTTTTTAAACTGATTAATTAAGTCACACCCCGAGTCTCTTTTTTAAGTCACGTATTTAAGTCAAAAAAATCAAAAACAATCCCATTTGAAAAAGCTCTCTGATTTAAATTTCGTGATTTCGATATCTTCATTGGCGTAATAAGAATTTTTGTTCAAAACTATTATTGCGATCCCCAAAAACATTCTGAACCAGGGGTGGATTTAGGGGGGGGCGCCGCAGGGGGCGGCTGCTCTCTTTCCGGACACATTTGAATTTGACGACCCAAAGGGTCACCCTTTGTTATTTTTTAAGATTTCTTTTTTTGGTCAACAAACCTAAAAATTAAATTTTCTAAAGGCGCCTCAGGCGCCAGTATAAACTAATTTTGAAGAGGAGCGCGCGCCAAAAAAAAACGCGTTTTCTTGTCAAAATTTATCAAAAAAGGACCAAAAACGGCTTTTTTACATGTTTTTTCAAAATTATTCCTGGCGCGCTGAATTTTTTGTCCAATTGGTTATTTACGTTTTTATACTGTTCTGCGACCGCTCGAAAACTCAGGTTGGTCGACCAAAAAAAAGTCGACAAAATTTTCAAAAAGTTTTTAAAATCCACCCCGTCGAGAAAATCTCAGATCCGCCCCTTATCTGAACAAAAAAAACATGACTGTTCGTATCAGGGCGAAACCTTGAATGTTCCGACTACCTGTTAAGGTCTATGGAGCAGTAATAACTTAAAAAAAAGTAAAGGTAATAAAAACAATTGAAATATTTTTTCTAAAAATAAATGTGTTTCGTAAAAATCATCCCCCCATACGCATTATTAAGTACAAATTGATAAAATTGGCTCCTAGTAACAAATCAATAGTGGCAAATAAGCTGCCTTCAACCGATTTGGAACGATTTCTAAGACACATATATTCCCGCCGTTACATTCGTTAGAAAAGTCGGAACAATAACCCAGAGATAATCATTCCATTACTTCTCTTAAATCTTAAATTCAAAATATTGATTTTTTTTTCGTTTTTGTTAATTTTATTGATGATATTTGGTGTTTTAGACAGCGACAGCACACCACAGTTTTTCGTTATTAATAAAAGTGCAGCTCTTACAGTTCAAGCTTCAATCAAAAAATAGTTAAAGTAAATTAAGCAAAAAGACCAGAGATTTGTAATCTTTTAATGTAAAGGCATTGCGTTGTTCAAGATTGGTTGAAAAACTGTTTAAAAAAATTATGCGAAGAGGCGGTAGCTATTACCATATCTGATAATGTCTATGCAGCATCAATCACACTTTATTCATTTATTAGAGTAAAAATGATGTTCTAATAGTTTAGCCGCTAGCCAAGAAACAGGTAACAAAAGAATTGAAACACATATAACAAATATTTACTACTTTACAAAAATAAAGGCGTAAGGTGATTTCAGATGAGTACTTTTTGAATTTTAAAAAATGCTAAGCAGCGGCAAATTGACTGAAATCTCTGGTTTTTGAACAAAAATTAGTTGTTTGAAGCTCATCAGGATCCGTGTTCGTGAAAAAGAGCAGAACCAATTGAACATGCCACAATTCTCGTAAAAAATGAAGCAGAGACCACCACTGGAGTGGTCAGAATTGGTATAATTTTCAAGCTGGCTATCAAAGCATAGATGGACGGAAAGAAAAATAGTGAACCAAACCCTCAAGAAATTTGGGATTAAGAAATTTATGTAAAAGCAAACGGTTAAAAATAGTAACATAAACAACAAGAGAAGGTGTCTTATGCAAGAAACGTTAAAAAAAAACTCAGACGCAAAAAACAAGAGCTATTTTTACCAATGCTTAGACAACGAAGGCCAAAAACAATTTCCTCAAGAAAGGCCCAAAATCCATCTGGATACCATATCGAAAAAAAAGCTAATGGCCGGAGTAGGAAGACAACTGTTAAGAATTGAATTCTACCTTTGGCAGGTACAACTTCAACTGCAGGGTTCAGTAAAATCATGAAAACCGAGAAACATTATACAATCGTTGATTCCACATTCGAGAAAATTGTCGATTTAGCATGAAAAGCATAATGTCGGTATCGCGAAATCAAAATGGGTTCGAGAAATAATCAAAAAGCGTATGAACAGCAAAAAGATGGCCGAAGATTTACTGGCGGAAAACTACCCAAGAAGCATACGAGTATGTTGTTTGCCTAGAAAAAGGAAACGAAGACAAAAGAACGGCCGAACAAGAAAAAAGAAGGCGCAACAATTGCCTTTCAATTAAACAGAAACCCAAAGTTTCAGTCAACTCATTCAAAACCAAAAAGAGGTAGAGGTGGACTCATAAGAATACGTGAAAGATAATGAAGCCATTGACGCTTAGGGTATCAAGGATAACCTACCCAAAACTATACGGGTCAAATCAGAAAATAACAACAGAAATCATAGTTAAACAAACAACAGTGCATGCAATAGGTTAGGGTTTTAATTTTAGCTTTTAATTAAAACTACCCGGAGAATCCTACATTATCCATTGACCAACATAGATTTAATTCTTTAAAAATGGTTTTTAAATACAGATTAATTAAGTCACACCCCGAGTCTCTTTTTTAAGTCACATTTTTAAGTCACATAAATCAAAAATAATCCCATTTGAAAAAGCTCTCTGATTTAAATTTCGTGATTTCGATATCTTCATTGGCGTAATGAAAATTTTTGTTCAAAACTATTATTGCGATCTGCAAAAGTATTCTGAACCAGGGGTGGATTTAGGGGGGGGGCGGCGCGGGGGCGGCTGCTCTCTTTCCGCAGACATTTGAATTTGACGACCCAAAGGGTCACCCTTTGGTATTTTTTAAGATTTCTATTTTTGGCCCAACGACCCTAAATTTCTTATTAAGGCGCCTTAGGCGCCAGTATAAACTAATTTTGAAGAGGAGCACACGCCAAAAAAACGCGTTTTCTTGTCAAAATTTCTCAAAAAAGGACCAAAAACGGCTTTTTTACCTGTTTTTTCAAAACTATTCCTGGCGCGCTGAATTTTTTGTCCAATTGGTTATTTACGTTTTTATACTGTTCTGCGACCGCTCGGAAACTCAGGT
This sequence comes from Symsagittifera roscoffensis, assembly GCF_963678635.1. NCBI lineage: Eukaryota > Metazoa > Xenacoelomorpha > Acoela > Convolutidae > Symsagittifera > Symsagittifera roscoffensis. Next base: position 21,569,536 of record NC_087064.1, read on the forward strand.
TGGTCGACCAAAAAAAGATCGACAAAATTTTCAAAAAAGTCTTTAAAATGCACCGTCGAGAAAATCTTAGATCCGCCCCTTATCTGAACAAAAAAACATGACTGTTCGTATCAAGGCGAAACCTTGAATGTTCCGACTACCTGTTAAGGTCTATGGAGCAGTAATAACTTTTAAAAAATTAAAGGTAATACAAACAATTGAAATATTTTTTCTAAAAAATTAAAGTTTTTCGTGAAAATCATCCCCCATACGCAATTTTAAGTACAAAGTGATAATATTGGCTCCTAGTAACAAATCAATAGTGGCAAATAAGCTGCCTTCAACCGATTTGGAACGATTTCTAAGACACATATATTGCCGCCGTTACATTCGTTAGAAAAGTCGGAACAATAACCCAGAGATAATCATTCCGTTACTTCTCTTAAATCTTAAATTTAAAATAGTGATTTTTTTCGTTTTTGATAATTTAATTGATGATATTCCGTGTTTTAGACAGCGACAGCACACCACAATTTTTCGTTATTAATCCAAGTGCAGCTTTTACAGTTCAAGCTTCCACCAAAAAATAGTTAAAGTGAATTAAGCAAAAAGACCAGAGTTTTGTACTCTTTTAATGTAAAGGCATTGTGTTGTTCAAGATTGACTGAAAAACTGATTAAAGAAACTATGCGAAGAGGCGGTAGCTATTACCATATCTAATAATGTCTATGCAGCATCAATCACACCTTAGTCTTTTATTAGAGTAAAAAATGATGTTCTAATAGTTTAGCCGCTAGCCAAGAAACAGGTAACAAAAGAATTGAAACACAAATACCAAATATTTACTAATATTCAAAAATGAAGGCGTGTAAGGTGAATTCAGATGAGTACATTTTGAATTCAAAAAAAAGCTAAGCAGCCGCAAATTGACTGAAATCTCTGGTTTTTGAACAAAAATTAGTTATTTGAAGCTCATCAGGATCCGTGTTCGTGAAAAAGAGCAGAACCAATTGAACATGCCACAATTCTTGTAAAAAATGAAGCAGAGACCACCACTGGAGTGGTCAGAATTGGTATAATTTTCAAGCTGGCTATCAAAGCATAGATGGACGGGAAGAAAAATAGTGAACCAAACCCTCAAAAAATTTGGGATTAAGAATTTTGCGTAAAAGAAAACGGTTGAAAAAAGTAACATATACGCCAAGAGAAGGTGTCTTATGCGAAAAAAGTGAAAAGAAGGTTCAGACGCGAAAAACAAGAGCTATTTTTACCAATGCTTAGACAACGAAGGCCAAAAACAGTTTCCTCAAGAGAGGCCGAAAATCTATCTGGATACCATATCGAAAAAAAAGCTAATGGCCGGAGTAGGAAGACAACTGTCAAGAATTGAATTGTACCTTTGGCAGGTACAACTTCAACTGCAGGGTTCAGAAAAATCATGAAAACTGAGAAACAATCTATGCTCGTCATTCCACATTCGAGAAAATTGTCGATTTAGCATGAAAAGCATAAGGTCGGTACCGCGAGATCAAAATGGGTTCCAGAAATGTTCAAAGTGCGTATAAACAGCAAAAAGATGGCCGACGATTTACTGGTGGAAAAGCTACTCAATAAGCATACGAGTATGTTGTTCGCCGAGAAGAAGAATAGAAGGCAAATGAACGACCGAACAACAAAAAAGAAGGCACAACAAACACCTTTCAATTAAATAGAAACCCAAAACTTAAGTCAATTCATTCAAAACCAAAAAGAGGTAGAGATGGACTCATAGGAATACGTGAAAGATGATGACGCCATTGACGCTTAGGGTATCAAGGATATCCTACCCTTAACTATACGGGTCATCTCAGAAAATAACAACAGAATTCATCGTTAAACACACAACGGTCCATACAACAGATTAGGCGTGGAAAAAAAATTTTACGCGTAACTGCTTCGTAGTTTGTCCAGCAAAATACAAGGTTTGCCACAAATTAACAAAAAAGACGCCACTTTCAAAAATTGGGTAGATCAAAGACTTTGAGCTACGTGTGTTTCAACCAGGAGGAATAACAGACCACGAATGAAGGAGCATAAAAACCTGGTGGTTGCAAAAAACCGCTTTAACGACTGCTAGAAGGACCCTAACCAAATAATTGCCAATAATTGCACCATGGATGACTTGAACGAACACGTTCTTAATTTCTCATGAATTAAGCTTCAATTACATTCTGATGAACTTATTTTGGTTTGTTACTTTGACTTTGTAGGACTTTCCAACACAAATTGTTTTAAGAAACGACTTGCAGCTTGTCCACATTTTTACACTTATGATTAAACATTGAATCTAAACTTTTTGAAAGAATAAAATAGAAGAGCCGTCATCAAAAAGTGGCGCTCTCAGGAAAATAGAAGCAACTACCCTTTTGCAGCACAACAACCGAATAAAATCAGCGATTATGACAAAACGCTAAAGGGGACGCTAAAAAAATCAGTAAAATCATGAAAACCGAGAAACATTATACAATCGTTGATTCCACATTCGAGAAAATTGTCGATTTAGCATGAAAAGCATAATGTCGGTATCGCGAGATCAAAATGGGTTCGAGAAATAATCAAAAAGCGTATGAACAGCAAAAAGATGGCCGAAGATTTACTGGCGGAAAACTACCCAAGAAGCATACGAGTATGTTGTTTGCCTAGAAAAAGGAATAGAACACAAAAGAACGGCCGAACAAGAAAAAAGAAGGCGCAACAATTGCCGTTCAATTAAACAGAAACCCAAAGTTTCAGTCAACTCATTCAAAACCAAAAAGAGGTAGAGGTGGACTCATAAGAATACGTGAAAGATAATGAAGCCATTGACGCTTAGGGTATCAAGGATAACCTACCCAAAACTATACGGGTCAACTCAGAAAATAACAACAGAAATCATAGTTAAACAAACAACAGTGCATGCAATAGGTTAGGGTTTTAATTTTAGCTTTTAATTAAAACTACCCGGAGAATCCTACATTATCCATTGACCAACATAGATTTAATTCTTTAAAAAATGGTTTTTAAATACAGATTAATTAAGTCACACCCCGAGTCTCTTTTTTAAGTCACATTTTTAAGTCACATAAATCAAAAATAATCCCATTTGAAAAAGCTCTCTGATTTAAATTTCGTGATTTCGATATCTTCATTGGCGTAATGAAAATTTTTGTTCAAAACTATTATTGCGATCTGCAAAAGTATTCTGAACCAGGGGTGGATTTAGGGGGGGGGGCGGCGCGGGGGCGGCTGCTCTCTTTCCGCAGACATTTGAATTTGACGACCCAAAGGGTCACCCTTTGGTATTTTTTAAGATTTCTATTTTTGGCCCAACGACCCTAAATTTCTTATTAAGGCGCCTTAGGCGCCAGTATAAACTAATTTTGAAGAGGAGCACACGCCAAAAAAACGCGTTTTCTTGTCAAAATTTCTCAAAAAAGGACCAAAAACGGCTTTTTTACCTGTTTTTTCAAAACTATTCCTGGCGCGCTGAATTTTTTGTCCAATTGGTTATTTACGTTTTTATACTGTTCTGCGACCTTTCAATTAAATAGAAACCCAAAACTTAAGTCAATTCATTCAAAACCAAAAAGAGGTAGAGATGGACTCATAGGAATACGTGAAAGATGATGACGCCATTGACGCTTAGGGTATCAAGGATATCCTACCCTTAACTATACGGGTCATCTCAGAAAATAACAACAGAATTCATCGTTAAACACACAACGGTCCATACAACAGATTAGGCGTGGAAAAAAAATTTTACGCGTAACTGCTTCGTAGTTTGTCCAGCAAAATACAAGGTTTGCCACAAATTAACAAAAAAGACGCCACTTTCAAAAATTGGGTAGATCAAAGACTTTGAGCTACGTGTGTTTCAACCAGGAGGAATAACAGACCACGAATGAAGGAGCATAAAAACCTGGTGGTTGCAAAAAACCGCTTTAACGACTGCTAGAAGGACCCTAACCAAATAATTGCCAATAATTGCACCATGGATGACTTGAACGAACACGTTCTTAATTTCTCATGAATTAAGCTTCAATTACATTCTGATGAACTTATTTTGGTTTGTTACTTTGACTTTGTAGGACTTTCCAACACAAATTGTTTTAAGAAACGACTTGCAGCTTGTCCACATTTTTACACTTATGATTAAACATTGAATCTAAACTTTTTGAAAGAATAAAATAGAAGAGCCGTCATCAAAAAGTGGCGCTCTCAGGAAAATAGAAGCAACTACCCTTTTGCAGCACAACAACCGAATAAAATCAGCGATTATGACAAAACGCTAAAGGGGACGCTAAAAAAATTTCATTAGAGGTTATTAAAAAGGAATTCGACTGTGTTAAAAATATATTTGAGATTTCCCTCAGTTTGAGTAGGGAAAACGGTATTGTAAAATTCGAATATTGAATTAGATATGATATATAAATAGATAGAATAGAGTAAAGAATAAATGATTAACGAATCCAGAATTGAAGTATTGTTTTAATGTTTAATGATTTTGATGACTTGATTTAACACTTAACGCTTTCGCAAGTGACCACCTCATATTCTCAAGAGACAAACGATTTAGCTGGTGAGATTTGTCCTTAAAACAATTTACTGCACTATAAGTAGATAATTAGGACATAGTTAGATAAGACAATACTTAAGTAAATAGAATATAATGAGGTACCGAAGGTCGCCTCATGACACTTCACCCTCTAGAAAAAAATTTATCTCAGTATAAATTTCGGAATGAATCAGGCAGAATGGGGAGAAAGAATTAAGCACAATATATGATAAGTGATAACCAAAACAACAAACCAATATAGCAAAGTTTTATAAAGTTTTAAAGTTCAGGAAGTTTTGTCATGCTCGTCTATTCTAGTCTTCTTAAACGGAGTAGTTTGCTCCTTAGTTCTGTGAAACGGCACCTTTCGAACAATCGGGGTGAACGGCGTAGTGATGACTTGAACGGTGTTTATTTGTAGTGATGAAAGCTCTGCAGAGTTTGATTCAGTTACACTCTTGACTGAATGGCGAAGAGGATCTCCATAAAACCTCGTCGGTTTCTTGGACCGATTCGATGACCTATTAAACTCACTCGAAGATTGGGAGGTAGGATTGTCGACCTCCAAATGGCCAGTAGCCGCTGTGTCCTTTGCTGCTGCGTCAGAAGTCTCTGGGTGGTCCTGGGGTGTTGCTAACGCCCCTGTAGGAGATATCAAGGCGGGATTAGTTGGAGTGTTGATGATCGAAGCTTCTGATGTATCGATCACGGGAGCCAATCGTTGAGGTGTTTTAACCGGTGCCTCCACCAATTCTAGCTGAGGTCCAGTGATCAATGAGTCCTCACTTGATGACTCTGCTGTTAAGTCGATCACCTTGCCCTTTAAAGATTCGTCTGTCTGCCGTGTAGCTGGAGTAGTAGATGGTTGAGGCTGGGGCCGAGGAGCAATTCGTCGCTGCAAGCGTTCTCCCACTGTGCCTGGCGTAGCTGAAAACTTAGGGTGGTTAAAATTATGTCTTAGGCTTAAGTGATTTTTTCGGTAGACTTTCCCTTTGTTGGTAATGTAAGTATGATCCGTGACATGAGTAATCTTGATTTTTGCTAGTTTGAACAGAGGCTTTCCCGATTTTCGATCAAGAACTTTCCGAAAGATTTTGACTCTTAGAGGATCTTGTAAAACTAATTTTTATAATTTACGTGTTTTGGAGAGTCTTTTGGGCCTCGAAGACGACGACACGTTCATTCTCTGTGATTGCGAGAGTGCTGGTGCTGACGTATCGCGGGCGTTATCATAAAAGCGTAGAGTCCCCTTAGTGATCCCTGATTTCAGCGAGTTTGCGAGGTCGCTTTTCCGAGCCTCCAATTCACGGAGAAGATCTTGTCCTAGTTGTGGATGCACATTCCGTTTCCACTGCTTCCAGGTGTTAGCTGCCTTTGCAAGGTTCTCCAAGGCTTTATACGGTTGACCATCCGCTATACGCTCGCCCACACCAAAGAGTGGCTTGAATTTATAGGGGATTTCTGGGCTTTGTGACGATCCTCTGGGTACAACTTTAGCCCTATCGCGGCTGTAACCCTGGCTTGACCGTTGCTCCGGGGTTAAGAGGTTCCTTTCTAGTCCTTGCGCTGAAGTAGGAGAATGAACAACATTATCACGTGCTAATTAAAACTCAGTATTAGGCTTCCTCCCAAAGTGTAACGCAAACGGAGATACTTTTAACGTAGAATGCTTAGTTTTTCGAATATCGTCGATAATTTGTTGTAAAGTTGACTTCAGATTTTTAAAATTAGGATCTAATTTTTTTGTTCCTAACTTCCGTTTTATGGTCTGGATCGATGTCTCCACCAGCCCACAACTCCGATGATCCCCCACCGCTGTGAGGATGTGTTTAATCCCTCTCATTTTGCAAAATTCTTTAACGATGTCAAAGTGAAATCCAGATCCGTGATCTGTCCTAATGCTTTTTGGTATGCCATGATTACGAATATATAATCGCAAAAATTTGACTATTTTTTTCGCACTGGTTGATTTAGTTAACATCACCGAGGGGATCTTAGAAAAACGATCTATGGCGACTAAAATGTAGATTTTCCCCTTCTTATCATCTATTAACGGATCCGCGAAATCAAGTTGCAATTCTTGATTTGGAGCTGACAATGCTGATAACGGCTTAGCTGAGTTATAAGTCGCGGAAGTTTTGATGTTCTTACCAGATAGAGTACACTCCGGGCATTTTTCGCAAACATTGACAATTTGGCGGTTAAGAAATGGCCACCAAATATACTCCGAGGCGACCATCATGGCCGCTTGGCCTGGGTGCGAGCGATGAAGTCGAATCAGGATAGCACTTCGCAACTATTCGGGTATGGCTAGTTTGTATTCTATCAGGACACAGTTGTTCATCACCGCCGCTTTCGTCCAGAATTGGGCCATGTACGCCCCCAGTTTGTAAAAGGATTGCACATCCTTATTGACGATCGCAGTTCTCATCGGTCCGAGGAACGGGTCTTCCCCTGTCAGCTCTCGCAACAGATCCACGTCGAACAGTCCCGGCAATCCGACCACCTTCTTTTTGTCCTGTGTGACCAGCGGTTTGTGGTTATTGATGGCATTAACCCCCATTCGAAATGTTTCTCCTCGTCTGGCCTGTCTCGTGAGCCGCTGCCTCCGGCACTTATCGAGGAAGTGAGTGAGGGCCTTTTGCGTCATTTGTCCTCGAGTAACCACGAAACGTTCACGAGAATGTCTCTGCCTGGCAATGTTTTGAGTACGTATTTGATCAATACGGCTCGGGCGATCCATAGGGCGAACTGTAGATAGTCTGGGTCTTAGTTGACTGGAGGTGCGAAAATTTGGGGAACTTGTAGAAAAATTGTCAACAAAATTGAGGAGATTTGTTTGTTCGATCGTATTATTTGCAAAGTCAATAGTATTAGTAGAAGTATTTGAGTTATTGAGAGTAGAGTTAAGAGTAGTATTTTGAGCAAGATTATTTGAAGTATCCATATCGTTACTGATTTCTAAGTTGTAAGGTCAGAGACAATGAGTTTGAGCAAAAACTTCCGGTTTAGCGTATCGCATTTGCATACTGTGCTGTGATTGGTCGAGAGTACTACAGCATGAAAAGTCGACCTCTCGCGGCAGTGATATATACTCACGAGTTTGCATACGAGCATATGATTGGCTAGTTGACTGAGAGCATGAATGAACGCCCTCTAGTGGCGAGGAATTATGACGATAAATTAGCATATCCTTATGAGATTGGTTAACAGATTGAGTACTATTCACGACGCCCTCTAGAGGCGACGAACTTAACTGTTTGCAACAATGTGATTGGTCAGATGAATCGAACGTTGATTAGTTTGTCGTATTAGTTAAGAGGTAGCTAATTTCGCCTCTAATTTCACCAAACGGTCTGATTGGTGGAAACTGGTTATAATTTGAAATTTGCCCCACCGGCACTACTTGAGGTTTGGATTGAGTACTAATCAAAATTAAAGCATTGTAATAAGCTTGAATAGATTTAATGACAAATAATTCGTCATGCGATGATGGCAATGGTGCTTCAAAAGACGGGTATCTGGACATATAGTCGACGATGCCTAGGGAGGAACCGGGTATATGTTCGATTTGATAGTCGAATGGAATGAGGCGGTCCGCCCAGCGAGAGAGTCGTGACTGATAAGACTTGTTTCCATACGTTTCATTGAGGGAAGAAATGATGGCCTTATGATCGGTTAGAATAACAAAACGTTTACCAAGTAAATAAGTACGGAAGTGTTCGCACGACCATACAATAGCCAAAAGTTCTAACTCATTGGTACTATAATTGATTTCCGCGGAGTTTAAAAACCTAGAGGCAAACGCAATCGGGGCCCAAACATTTGGCTCTACTTCTTGTTTCAAACAAGCCCCCAGCCCGCTATGACTTGCATCACATTTAACACGCGAAGCTTTCGAAGCATCGTAGTGAAACAAATTAGGGATGTTTGCGATGAGGTTTAAGATCTTCTGAAACGAAATAGTTTGCTCTTCCCCCCCACAAAAAGGATTTTTTATTCTCCGCTTTTAATGAAGCTCTGAATGCGACCGTATATTTGTGCAAATCCGGGATGAAACGTTGAAGATGATTATGAGAACCCATAAACGATCTTAACTGTTTAAGAGTTTTGGGTGACAACAGGGATTTGATTGCCTCTATTTTTGAGAATTTCGGAGCGTAACCGTTTTCATCGATTTCATACCCTAACCAGACTAGCTTGTTAACTGAAAACTCACATTTACTAAGTTTCAACGCCCATCCTTCTTCATCCAATCGATTCATCACTCTTTCGACTAGTACGTTATGATCTTCGACTCTTCTTTTAGTGACAACCAGTATATCATCGAGGTAACATGTGACACCCTCCAATCCTTGTAACGTACAGTCCATCGCTTTCTGAAATTCCGTAGGCATGTCCGTCAGTACGTAGAAACCAGTCTTGAATCGATATGTGCCAGTTGCCTCTCCGCACAAAATACTAAAGTTACAATGACTACTGGTTAGTTCCGATAAAGCTAATTGACTGAAAGCGTATTTAAGGTCCAGAGAAGTAAACCACACCTCCCCAGGTGTGTCTCTAGTTATGATTTGAGCCGCCGAGTCAATCAATTCATGCATATTAGTTATTTGATATTTGTTTTGACAGATTTGGGCATTCATAGGTTTAGCATTCAACGCGAGTTTTTTAGACCCGTCTTTCTTTGCAGTTAAGACTATGGGTGCGATGAAGTGATCCGTAGTACATTTTTCTAACTTTTCAATGTGCTTGTCTTTAATTATTTTTTTAATCTCAGCCGTGACCCAATCTTGTAAATGTATAGGAACTTTTCGGTCTTTAACTTGTCTGGGCACCAACGGGTCTTTAAAATTAGTGAATACTTTATGGTTTTTCGACCTCGACAGCCTGCTGAATACATTTGGATACCTTTTGACAAAGTGATCCCTCCAGAACTTTGAGGTCGAGTCCAATTCCTGATCTTCCTCCGCATAGCTAACTTCTGCAGGTCTGCGTTGCACCGTTTCAATTCCTAATTTCTCATGAAGGTTCAGCCCGAGTAAATTTCGAGTACGATTTTCGGAAACCAGGAAACACGCATTCTCGGTTTTCCATCCTTTCGATGTAATAGGGATTTCCAGAGAACCAAACAGTTTAATTGGTTTCTTGTTATAGTCAACATAAGTGACGTCTAGAGAGTGTCTCGCGATGTCCCTAAATTTAACGTTGGGAATCCGTTTCTTGAGTATATCCGCCGTTTTCTTGTTTAAGAAAGATACAGGACTGCCAGTGTCCACCGTAGAATAAAAGAAAGAGTTACCGGAACGTATCTGTATACTGAGGCTCCTTGGTTGTCCTCCCGCTGTCTTTAGAAGTTCCACATTGTTAATCTGCACAACGTCTATCGCCATGACCCCATATTCCGGCTCGCTGTCACCATTAACGTCAATTAAATTACACCATGGTCTGTAGCCATCTCTTCATTTTGTACCATGTTCACTCGTCGTCTCATAGTGTTACACACCTTAGCAAAATGACCCTTCTTTTTGCAGGCATTGCAAGTAGCTTCTCTAGCCGGGCACGACCGGCAATGCTCCAAAGAAAACGAGTTGCCACAAAAATAACATGGTTTATTTTGATTTTGTCGTTGGTTAGGACGGTTTACATCTCCTCCCCGGCTACTATTTCCTTGGCTCTTAAATTGTTGTACAGACGAACTTGGTTCCTGCTTGACTCGAAAAGAGTTTGCAGTATTAGAAGTAGCGTTGTTGTGTGGGAGCAATTTCTGAAATTGTTCTGATGTTTTAGCCCCTTTCTCATTCTCCAAGGCCAGTTGTAAAGTATCGTCAAGATTGGCTTTTGCTCTGATTAATTGCCTCTGAACCTCCACATCACGAATGCGACCAATAAACAAGTCTTTCAATGTTGCTCTTTCCTGATCAATCGGCCAATTACACAACGCAGTTTTGAGCGCTAAGTCGGGCGTAAAATGATGAGAGTGAGTCATTATCCTGCATGAAAATTGTATTATACAGTTTAATCCTTTCGACTGTGTAGTCCCGCTCTGCCGTGAAAACATCCTCACAACACTTGTGAAAATCAATGAAAGAACTAGTATTGTGGTCCAAATGAGAGTAAGAATCCAAGAATCTTTTTTTTTCCCTCATTTTCCAATGCGAAGAAAAGTCGCGATTTCAAACGTGCCTCTGCCTCATGGTAACACCAGTTATGTCCAATGCGAGGTCCTTTCCTTCTCCTCTCTTGATTGTACTCATCGATTCTTCGATTAGCTGCTGCAATTCGGAGGTTCCTATTGGCCACATATGCTGCATTTTCTTCAGCACTCGGTGCTTCGGGCTTTGGGTAGGGTTCATCGACTAACTCTGCTGGGGCAACTAGTAACTCCCCCGGTGAAATGTTGTCTTTGAGTCTCACGGCCAAAAAAAATGTCCTACCCAAGTCGCCATGAGATTTCCCTCAGTTTGAGTAGGGAAAACGGTATTGTAAAATTCGAATATTGAATTAGATATGATATATAAATAGATAGAATAGAGTAATGAATAAATGATTAACGAATCCAGAATTGAAGTATTGTTTTAATGTTTAATGATTTTGATGACTTGATTTAACACTTAAGGCTTTCGCAAGTGACCACCTTAGATTCTCAACTGACAAACGATTTAGCTGGTGAGATTTGTCCTTGAATCAATTTAGTGCACTATAAGTAGATAATTAGGACATAGTTAGATAAGACAATACATAAGTAAATAGAATATAATGAGGTACCGAAGGTCGCCTCATGACAATGTTAAACTTTTTTTACAAAAGATTTCCACTTTGCAAAAAGTAAATTGGGCTTTAAAAAATTAGCTCAACCCTGTTCAAAATGAAATAGACTTTGTTAAAAGAGATTTGGACTGCATCAAGAACTGAGTTCCACTGTGTTCAAAAAAGAATTAGAAACAACTTTTTAGTCAAACAGTTTGCGTATGAAAAATGTCAACCCAATCTGGTTTTGAGCTCAGTGGTATAAAAAGTTGAATGGTGACATTTGAATTCAGCAGGTAATAGTTTAGTGCTCAGAATAACAACACAGTTCATTCTAAAACCAGCTCAAAACCCCTTGCGTTTTTTGGTGCGCCAATTGTTGTAATTGTGCTTATTAACTGATTATGCCGGCAAAAAAAAATTCAACAAATTAGAGCAGCTTGAACAGCGGCGCAGCAGATTGGAAGGAGGATGGAATGTCATGCAGCGTTTTTTTTGCAACAATTTATGACAACAGCCGGGAAATTATGGAAAAAATAACGATCAACTACCGCCAGCTAGAATCAAAAAGACGATGATGGACAAACTAAACCTCCAAACTGTCACAGTAGCAACAAAGTCCACAAAGCAGATGAAAAAGGAGGATACGTCTACGCGCTGGCTCACGTTATACGTCACGCACAAAAATCTTTAGAATTCAGACACGCTAACGCCAGGACTCACGACACCACCTATAGATGAAGACACAAAAACAAGATTCTGCCGCTGTCATCACAAACTTTTCTCGAGACAACTAACAGCTACAAGACGATCAATACGATGAGATTTTCAAAAAGTGTTAAAAAAAGCTGTCATTGAAGTAACATCGAGAAATCTAACCCTCAGTTACCTCAGGATCAACAGGGAGCAACAGCCAGTTTATCAGCACTCGACCATTTTGCAGCAGCCCGGTTTCTCTAGGACCGAATGTCATTTTTTAAAACAGATCATCAGAGTCATATCCAAGGATGGTTTCTTCGACCATAATGACTGGATACGATGAGAACACATCAGGTTTGGGTTCCTATGTTACTGGTATAGCTGCCCTTACATCCAAGCAATACTATCAAGATCGCCTTGCCACACAGAGTCAGATGAGTGTCAGGAGCACGCAACAGCAATTGGGCGCTGTCTCGGGTATTGATGTGAGAGATTTCTGGGCTTTCGATTTCTGGGCTTATCCAGAGAGGAAATGCCGTCCTTAGTTTCTGCCTGGTTAGCTTGTTTCTCTTCCACTCGCTCATAAAACTCTGTCTTCTTACTTAGGCTGTCGGCGTTTTGGTGTTTATTGCGAGACCCGAGCTCTATGATCATGTGATAGCCATCGAGGCGTACTATCCAGCGACTGATATAACTTTGATCCAACGAGTACAATTTCAGCCAAGCAAAAGCCCGGTGGTCAACGCGCAGTTTAAAGAGAGCACTCCCTAAATAAGCTCTATATTTTTCAACGCAAAAAATTCTGCCTGCGGTGAACCGTATTTCTTTTCGGTGTCGCAAAGAACTTTAGTACGATAAACTATGGGTCGTTGATCAGTTCCTCCATTCTTCTTCTTGGAGGAATATGCCCAAGATAGCTACCACTGATGCGTCAGTATCCAGTACGAACATTTGTTTTCGTTTGGCACGCCGAGGACGACACCCTCGCATAGCTCGCGTTTGATGTTTTTGAAACAAACTTGTGCCTCATCGCTCCAGCTGAATTTTTGCCTCTATTCAGCATTTTTTTAATGCAAAGGGTATTTCTTGTCTGCATACCCTTCAAACAATTCCCGGTAGAAATTAGCAAGACCGAGCAAGCTCTTTATCTGGGTGTCCGCTTTCGATGCTTTCCATATCAGCACCGCTTCAACAGCTCAAGGGTGTGATCTGACTCAGTGTTTGTCTACCAGGCGGCCCAGATGCTTTAAGAAATCTGTCAGCATTTCACACTTGGACGGTTCGCATTTCAGGCTGGCCTGTTTCATGCAAGTGAAGACTTCATCTAGCCTTTCTATATGACCTTTCAAGATGCGTGTTGCAATCACAACGTCGTCGGTGTTGCACACTATCATGTTTTCATATTTCTTCGTTACGTTCGTAAGTGATTGAGCCATGATCGTTAAAAGGTGGCTGTCGTATTACACAGTCCAAAAAACATCCTCTTCACTGTACGCAAAGCTTGTTTTTTTTTCCCGCATGCAAAGCCTGTTTTTTCTCGGTCTTGCTTTCTGATAGGAACCTGCCAGTCCGCAGAGCGCAAATCCAACGTCGTGAAGAAATCGCATCTCCCAATTTCGAGAGGCGTTCGTCAATGCCCGGGATCGGGTATGCATCTTTGGTTGTTATTGTGTTTCAAAAGCAAAAATCACAGCAAAACCCAAAATTCGCCCCCTTTTGTCTTGGCCTTGATTACGCTTCAAGCCCACGGAGACTTGAATGGCTCAATCATATCAGATTCCAGCAAAATGTTAATGTGTTTCCTACATACCTCTGAATTGTGTGGGGTCATTCTCCTTACTCCTTCCCTGTGAGGTACCGAGCACTATTCTGTTTTTATCTCGTGTTCTACAAAATTGCCACAACTTATGTCGGCCGTGTGTTTTGGGAAAACGTCTGCGTTCCCATTCAACACACCTTAAGGAAATCCAGCCTTTTATCTGATATATTGCCTTTAAGATGCTCTATTTCAGGTAAGACTGGTTTGTTTGCTGCAAGTTCTGATCTGATGGCTTTTCAGGGAAGTTCGTTTGAATTCCTCATCCTAATGTGGCTACAATTTCATTTGGTTTAAGTCTTACTTTTTGATCTAGGAAATTCGGCGCCTTGGATTGATTCGTCAAGTTCTTATTGAAAAGTTTGTTTCTTTTGTACTTTCTCTCTGGGTCTTTCTCTCGTATTAATCCAACGTTGAGGTCGATTGTGACATCAAAGTTGCGCACGAAGTCACGTCCCAAATGGAACTGGTCGAAATCCTGTATTTTTTCGACGACTACACAGTTGCTTTCTACCTAATTGCAGCAAATTGATCGATCTCCTTCCAGCTACATAAACAGCAGCTTGGTTAGCCGCGGCTAGTCGGTATCAAATCCGACTATCAAAGCCCATATCGGTCTACGAGGTAATGGGCATGACTTCGACACCAGCAGGCCCCTATCTGAGAGCTGCATGCCTTGTACTTCCAGCACGTATGCTGCCAGATCGTCTTCGCAGCCAATGTGACTGCGTCTTCCTCAAGCCTGACATTATGTGCAATGCGTCAAACCATCAGTTCCTCTGTCCAATGTAGATATGACCCACTTGATTGTTTGCATTTGTTATGTGAGCGTTGATAAAAAAGTTAATGCCATACTTATTCATCATTAATGGGTAAGGGCCATAGATTTTCACGTAATGTACATCTATCCTCGTCAACCTTAGTCCGCTGTTGTGAGTAACGATCTCAGAGATCTGGAGTCTGGCTTCGGGTCTTCTTCACGCAAGTAATCTGCGTAGATGCCAAGACGAACCATAGTGACTTCTGAAGTTTCACTCATTTTGTTTACCACTTGATGACTTACAACGATATGACCAACTTTTTTTGCTCCTTTCTCTAGTTATTCCGAAGATCTACCTCAAAAAACCTTTAATATCAAACCTCGACATTTAAGTACTTCTTTTTCTTCTACTTTCGCCTGTTCTCAAATATGCCTAACTTCTCAGGCGTTTCTGCGTTTGCTTGCTCTGACTTCACCAATTGCTCAACTTCAGTGGTGGCTAGTTCTTGTGGGACCTTTTACAATGCGGCCCGAGCCGCCAGACCATAATCCATCTTACGTGTTAGCAGAGACTGCATCCAGATTTGGAGCAGGGGCGTCTTCTGGAACTGTCTTCACTTAATTGGTTATGAAGCTGCCTTGTGGCGCTTCTTTCTTTCGTGACTCAGCTTCATTCATTAGACGGGCCCGACTGACCTTCACTCCGGATAACGCAATTTTGTGCCGAACATGCTTCGTTATGATTTCTATCTGAGATTTTTTGGTAAGGGTTGCTTCTCCTTCTCTGTTGTTCGAGGTCGTCCAAAAACTTGTCGATGGACTTATCATTCCTTTGGCACCTCTTCTCAAATATTACCACAGCCTGATGTCTTTGTTCTCAGTTCAGTAAAGTTGGTTCAGAATAATATCGAAGATCTTTCGAGCACTATCGCGTTCATGGTTTTTTTTTTGCCTGACAAAGTTCAAGGCCGTATCCTCCAGGTTACTTGTCAGTGCGCTACAGTCTTGTTTTTTTCCGAGATAGCTACTGCATCCCAGAACTGAGGACAGTCTGATTTGAAGTGCCAATCGAGGTTGCACAAGAAATATCGCGGATCGTGTTTCATGATTAGTCCCCTCAAATATTATTCATGGTCCTCATCTCTCGCGTCCACAACGTCAAGGAAAAAACCAATGGCTTTCGGGTTTTGCTTGTATGTAGAGCAAGCTGACAGGTGATGGTCTAGTGAGCCATAATTTGCACATGATCTCCTCTTTTCCATGTCTTCACGCTGTCTGCACCACCCGAAATCAGTGCCCCTATTCAAACCACTAAAATACCATAATTGTTGTAACAATTTTGAGCTCGCGTCTTGATTAGCAAGTACTTGCGCAATTTCATGCGCGATTCATTTAGCGTGCTTAAACAATGCGATGATAATGTGAAGAGAGTGACCAGCACATTATTCAGCTGTTCGCTTCTCACCCCGTCCATGAATTTGAAGGCTATAGCTAGATTTCTGTCTGAGATTATTTCGTCAGAGTTCCTTCTCCTTCTCAGTTGTTCGAGGTCGTCAAAAAACTTGTCGATGGAGTCATCATCCCTCTGGTAGATAGCCTGATAACTTTGTTCTCGTTTCATCAAAATCGGTTCAGAATAATATCAAAGATCTTTCGAGCACTATCACGTTCATTGGGACTTTTTGCCTCATAAAGTCCGAGGCCGTGCCCTCTAGGCTGCTTGTCAGTGCGCAGCAATCTCGTTTTTTTACCGTGCTATTTTTTTTCTCGCAGTGAGCTTTATCGCCTCTACCCAGGGGTCAATGCAGCCAATTTTTTCCTCCTTTTATGACTTGGATTTCTTGAGTGTTCTTCGTGATCGGTCTCCTCTTTCATTAGACTTCGCGAGTTTCGTG